>NW_021941377.1:527140-827140 GCF_902148845.1 Salarias fasciatus | reverse complement strand
TTCCCGCCTTTTGATTGATTAGATTTGTGATTTGATTGAATTTCCCGCCACATTCTCCTGCTCTTTCATGTATTTTCCCGCCTTTTCTTTGCTTTCCCGTCTATTTCAAATGTTCCCGTCTTTTCTTGTTTTTCCCCCCTTCTCATGTATTTTCCCGCCTTTTCTTAATTTCCCCGCCCGTTAATTGTTTTTCCCACCCTTTTATTTATTTTCCCGCCTTTTGATTGATTAGATTTTCGATTTGATTGAATTTCCCACCACATTTTCCCGCTCTTTCATGGATTTTCCCGCGTTTTCTTTATTTTCTCACCGATTTCAGATTTTCCCGTCTTTTCTTGTTCATCCCGCCTTCTCATGTATTTTCCCGCCTTTTCTTAATTTTCCCACCTTTTGATTGTTTTTCCCACCCGTTGATTGATTTTCCCGCCTTTTCTTTATTTTTCCGCCTATTCCAGATTTTCCCGTCTTTTCTTGCTTTTCCCGCCCTTTGATTGTTTTTCCCAATCTTTCATTGACTTTTCCTCCTTATCTTTTTTTCCCGACTATTCCAGATTTTACCGCCTTTTCTTGATTTTCCCGCCTTTTGATTGATTAGATTTTTGATTTGATTGATTTTCCCGCCACATTTTCCTGCTCTTTCATGCATTTTCCCGTCTTTTCTTGTTTTTCCCGCCTTCTCATGCATTTTCCCGCTTTTCGATTGATTTTCCCGCTTTTTTTTTTTTTTCCATGTTCCCGACTTTTCCCCCTCAGGCCCCGCCCACATGAGGCCCCGCCCACCTTTCTCCTTGGCGATCTTGGCGTAAACGCCCACGGCGATCAGGACGGCGCTGACCACCTGCAACGGGACGCTAGCGTTAGCATTAGCATGACCAGGACGCTTGCATTCGCGGTAGCAGCAACAGGAAACTAGCATTAGCATTAGCGATGATGCTAACCACCTGCAACCGGACGCTGACATTAGCATTAGCATGACCAGCTACATGATGCTAGCATTAGCACTAGCAATGATGCTGATTAGCTGACGCAGGATGCTAGCATGAGCATTAGCATTTGTATTATCAGCTAGCATTGACATCATGTTTGCTAATCGGTTAGCTACAGTAGCTTCTTAAGCTAACTCCAACCGGAACCCAACAAAACCAACATGTTTAGCTAACATAGCATTTATGCTAACAGGCTAACTGTTTAAAAATAGGATGCTAGCATTGCACGCAAATGCTAGCAGCGACATCATAATGAATAAGTGGTTAGCATGGCCAGCTGTTGAAGCTAGCTCCTCATCTGAAACAGCAAAATGCTAACAGTACATCTTAATGCTAGTTAATGCTAACATCCTGTGTAATTGGTTAGTATTTTTAGCTTTTTAAATAACAATAATAATATTAATAATAATAATAATAATAATAATAATAATAATAATAATAATAATAATAATAATGATAAAATAATAATAATAATAATAATAATAATAATAATAATAATAACAATAATATAAAATAAAACAAATAAGTAATATAAAATGATAATTAATAACAACAACAACAATGATCATAATGATATAAAATATATAAATAAATAAATAAATAAATAAATAATTGATCATAATAATGATAATAATGTTAATAATAATGATAATAATAATAATAATAATAATAAATTATATAAAATATGTAAATAAATAAATAAATAATGACAATGAAATAATAATAATAATAACTGATATAAAATAAATAATTAAATAAACAAATAAATAAATAATGTTAACAACATAAAATAATAACAACAATAAATGATATTAAATAAATAAATACATAAATAAGTAAATAAATAAATAATAATGATAATAATAATAATAATGAGTAAAAAATAGGACAAAAACATCGGTAGCTAACATAGCATTTGTGCTAACATGCTGTCTGTTCAATACAGACTGTTAGTTAGCATTAAATGCTAATGCTAGCAGTGACATCATGTTCGCTGATTGGGTTAGCTTTAATAGCTTTTGAAGCTAGCTCCTTGTGAAAAAAGGAAAAATACTGTTCACCTAATATAGCATCTAAGCTAACATGCTACCTGATGAAAACCAGATCATAGCATTGAATGCTAATGCTAGCGGTGGCGTCATAATAGCTAGCTGCTTAGCATTCCTAGCTGTCGGAGCTAGCCCCTCCCCCCACAGGTATCAACTGCGCCCTGTTTAGCGGACGTAGCATCGAGCTAGCCACTCGGCGCTCACGCTAGCTGTCTCAAAGAGCCGTTAGCATGCGGCGGCTAGCAGCTAGCGCTCACCCAGAAGACGTAGCAGAGGCAGAAGAGCGAGTACTTCACGCCGCGGTAGCCGCGCATGATGGCAGAGAGTCGGGGAGAGAGAGAGAGAGAGAGAAAACAGCGGGCGAGTCCCAACATGTGGAGCATTCCAGACATTCCGCTAACGCTAGCAGGAGGGGGCTGACGCTAACGCTAGCAGGAGGGGGCTGACGCTAACGCTAGCAGGAGGGGCCCTCGTGGGTGAGCACGAGAGTTAGCATGTGAGCTAATGCTACTATTTTCAATTACCTTGAGAGTTAGCATGTCAGCTAACATTACATTAGAGTTAGCATTTCAGCTAATGCTACTATGTTCTGTTACCATGAGAGTTAGCATGTGAGCTAATGTTACATTAGAGTTAGCATGTGAGCTAATGTTACATTAGAGTTAGCATGTGAGCTAATGTGACACTACAGTTAGCATGTAAGCTAATGCTAGTTTGTTGTATTACCATGAGAGTTAGCATGTAAGCTAATGCTACATTAGAGTTAGCATGTGAGCTAATGTTACATTGGAGTTAGCATGTAAGCTAATGTGACACTAGAGTTAGCATGTCAGCTAATGCTACTATGTTCTGTTAAAATTGAGAGTTAGCATGTAAGCTAATGCTACATTAGAGTTAGCATGTGAGCTAATGTTACATTAGAGTTAGCATGTGAGCTAATGTTACATTAGAGTTAGCATGTGAGCTAATGTGACACTACAGTTAGCATGCAAGCTAATGCTAGTTTGTTGTATTACCATGAGAGTTAGCATGTGAGCTAATGTTATATTAGAGTTAACATGTGAGCTAATGCTACTATTTTCTATTACCTTGAGAGTTCGCATGTCAGCTAACATTACATTAGAGTTAGCATGTAAGCTAATGCTACTATGTTCTGTTAAAATTGAGAGTTAGCATGTGAGCTAATGTTACATTAGAGTTAGCATGTGAGCTAATGTTACACTAGAGTTAGCATGTAAGCTAATGCTACTTTGTTGTATTACCATGACAGTTAGCATGTAAGCTAATGGTACTATGTTCTTTTACCATGAGAGTTAGCATGTGAGCTAATGTTACATTAGAGTTAGCATGTCAGCTAATCCTGCATGAAAGTTAGCATGTTAGCTAATGCTAACTTATCATTAGCATGGAAGCTAATGCTGCATGACTGTTAACATTTCTGCTAATGCTAGAACACTCTCATAGCATGATGCTAACAGGTAAGCTAATGCTAGATTACTGAATTAGCATCAGATTTAGCATGTAAACTAATGCTACAGCTCAGAGCTAGCACGAGCGTTAGCATGAAAGCTAATGCTACAATAGTGACTGAGCATGATGCTAATTGGGGAGAGGGGTTAGCCGTGAAGCTAACGCTACATTTCAGTTACCATGCAAGCTAATGCTACATTTCAGTTAGCATGTACGCTAACGCTACATGTAAGTTAGCATGCAAGCTAAAATGACGTCAGAGCTAGCATGCAAGCTGATGCTGCAATATAGAGTTAGCATGATGCTAACAGGTAGAGGATTTAGCATGCAAGCTAATGCTAATGTCTGCAGATATAGCATGACAGTGTGTGTGTGTGTGTGTGTGTGTGTGTGTGTCTGTGTCTGTGTCTGTGTGTGTGTCTCAGCTAATCCCCGGGATCGGATTACGCCCTGGCTGGCAGATGGAGGGGGGCGTGGCTTAGCTTCCTCCTATGTTGAGCAGATGGAGGGGGCGGGGCTTAGCTTCCTCCTGTATTTTGCAGATGGAGGGGGGCGGGGCTTAGCTTCCTCCTGTGTTTAAGCAGATTGAAGGGGGCGGGGCTTAGCTTCCTCCTGTATTTTGCAGATGGAGGGGGCGGGGCTTAGCTTCTCCCTGTGTTAGGCAGATGGAGGGGGCGGGGCTTAGCTTCCCCCTGTGTTTAAGCAGATGGAAGGGGGCGGGGCTTAGCTTCCCCTGTGTTTAAGCAGATTGAAGGGGGCGGGGCTTAGCTTCCTCCTGTGTTTAGCAGATGGCAGGGGGCGGGGCTTAGCTTCCTCCTGTGTTTAGCAGATGGAGGGGGCGGGGAGTTAGAGCGAGGAGAGAGAGCCAGAGCAGCTCAGGACGTGTAGATCTCGAACCTCCGCAGGTACGTTCTCTCCGTTCGCCGCTAGCGTTAGCATGCTAGCAGACAGCCTGACTCACACATGCTAGCTGCTAGCTCCATGTTTCAGCTAACTAGCACTAGCATGGCTATTTATTGCTAACTGGCATTTGACTGTATATTTATGGTAATTAACATGTTATTGTTGTTTGCTAAGTTGTCTCAAATATACTTTATGCTAATCAGCATTTTACTGTATATTTATGCTAATTAGCATTGTAATATATGTACATACTGACTAGCATTTTACTGCTTTTATGCTAACTAGCATTTGATTACACTCCATTACATGAACACATTACATTAGAATACATTAGAATACATTACATCATCATCACAATGCATTACATTAGAATACATTACATCATCATTATACATGACATTTGAATGCATTACATCATCATCATCATTATTATCATTGTAATACATTACATTAGAACATATTACATCATCATCATAATACATTACATATGAATACATTACATCATCATTATAAATTACATTTGAATACATTACATCATCATCGTAATACATTACATTAGAATACATAACATTAGAATACATGACATCGTCACTAGAATACATTACATTGGAATACATTACATCATCATTACAATATATTATATTACATGACGTCATCAATAGAATACATTACATTGGAATACATGACATCATCATTGGAATACATTACATTGGAATCCATGACATCATCATTAGAATACATTACATTGGAATACATTACATCATCATTAGAATACATTACATTAGAATACATGACATCATCATTAGAATACATTACATTGGAATCCATGACATCATCATTAGAATACATTACATTGGAATACATTACATCATCATTAGAATACATTACATTAGAATACATGACATCATCATTAGAATACATTACATTGGAATACATGACATCATCATTGGAATACATTACATTGGAATACATGACATCATCATTGGAATACATTACATTGGAATACATTACATCATCATCGTAATACATTACATTAGAATACATAACATTAGAATACATGACATCGTCACTAGAATACATAACATTGGAATACATTACATCATCATTACAATATATTACATTACATGACGTCATCAATAGAATACATTACATTGGAATACATGACATCATCATTGGAATCCATTACATTGGAATACATGACATCATCATTAGAATACATTACATTGGAATACATGACATCATCATTAGAATATATTACATTAGAATACATGACATCATCATTAGAATACATTACATTGGAATACATTACATTAGAATAAATGACGTCATCATTACATTACATTACTTTATTATACATTACATCATCATGATAATACATTACAACACTATTTTAATACACTACATTAGAATACATTATCATCATAATACATTACATTAGAATACATGGCATCATAATTAGAATACATCATACATTACATCATCCTTCTCATATTACATGATAACATGTTAGGATATGATGATCTGCTGACAGGCGTGTGCGGTGTCTGTCCAGGATGGGGGTCCTGGACCTGCTCCAGACGCTGAAGGAGAAGGCCGAGCGCTTCCTGAACGAGGACAACGTGGTGACCGGCGTCCTCAGCTGGATGGAGAAGAAGACGGGAGTCAGGAAGAAGATCCTGGCCGCAGGTCGCTAGCACGCTAACTTCTAGCACGCTAGCTTCTAGCGCGCTAGCGTCTAGCGCGCTAGCTTCTAGCGCGCTAACTTGCAACAGCAAGAAGGTTGACCGGATCGCAGCGAGACAGCTGCCATCATAACAACCAGCTTGCTGATAGGCTCAAATGCTAACCGCTAGCATGCTAATTGGCTGAAACCCGAGAAGCTAGCATGCTAGCAGGCTAAAATTCTATCTGCTACCATGTTGAAAGGCTAAAACACTAGCAAATGCAAAGGCTAGCCTGCTGAAATGCTAGTAGATAGCATGCTAGCAGATAGCACGCTAACAGGTCAAAACGCTAGCAGATAGCATGCTAACAGGCTAAAATGCTAGCAGATAGCATGCTGACAGGCTGAAACGCGAGCAGATAGCATGCTAACAGGCTAAAACACGACCAGCTAGCATGCTAACAGGCTGAAATGCTAGCAGATAGCATGCTAACAGGCCAAAATGCTAGCAGATAGCACGCAAACAGGCTAAAACGCTAGCAGATAGCACGCTGACAGGCTGAAACACCAGTAGCTAGCATGCTAACAGGCTAAAATGCTAGCAGACAGTATGCAAGCATGCGGAAACGCTAGCAGATAGCATGCTAACAGGCTAAAACACAGCCAGCTAGCATGCTAACAGGCTGAAATGCTAGCAGATAGCATGCTAACAGGCTAAAATGCGAGCTGCTAGCATGCTAACAGGCTAAATTGCCTTCTGCTTTCATGTTGAAATACCAGATAGCATGCTAATAGAGTGACATCGCAACATGCTAGCATGCTAATATGCTAAACTTTCACAATGCCTAAATGCTAACATGTGAAAGTTTGACCAAGCTAACATTTTACCAAGCTTACAAGCCAGTGGGTTAACATAGCAACAGCACAACATGCTAACATGCTAACGTCTCACACGCTAGGCGCCGTGTCGCTAACGGGGCTCTACCTGATGTATGGCTACGGCGCGGCGCTGCTCTGCAACCTGATCGGCTTCGTCTACCCGGCCTACTACTCGTGAGTGCCGCAAGGCTAGCCGGCTAGCAACGCAAGCATGCTAACAAGCTAGCGTGCTAACCGGCTTGCTTCCTGTGCTGTCAGTTGTTTTGAAAATCCAGGATCTTTGGCTTTTGGTTGCTAGAATGCTAACAGGCTAATGCTAGCATGCTACTAGCAGGGGTCATGCTAACGTGCTAATGCTAAAAGGCTAATATTGAAAAGCTAATATGACGAATGCTTATCCCAACAGGTGAAGGCTAACAAGCTAATGTTAACAAGTCAATGCTAATAGGCTAATGCTAAATTGCTCATGCTAATGCGCTAACGTCACCAGGGTAATGCTAACAAGCTAAAGTTGAAAGCCAAAGAAGTCTAAGGCTAACATGCTAATTACTATGATCATTATTTTGAATTTTTATTTACTTTAAAAATTTATATTTTTATAGACTGTATTTTGGATTTTTTTTATGATTTAAATATTTTTTAATTTAAAAAAAATACAATAAATATTAAGGAAAATAAATACATAAAAATAGAAGCAATAATCAAAAAAAATATCTAAACTTTTATTATTTGTATTATTATTATTGTTATAATAATAATAATTATTATTATTATTATTATTATTATTATTATGATGATTTTTTATTTACTTTAAGTGTTTATGTTTATATTTTATAATTTGTATTATTTTTTTATATTTTAAACGTTTTTTAATAAAAATGTACAGTAAATATTAATAAACATAAATACATAAAAACAGAAATAATAATCAAAATAAAAATCTAAATTTTTATTATTTTTATTATTATTATTATTATTATTATTATTATTATTTTGATTTTTTTATTTAGTTTAAGTGTTTATGTTTATATTTTATAATTTGTATTATTTTTTTATATTTTAAACGCTTCTTAAGAAAATGTACAATAAATATTAATAAACATAAAAACAGATATAATAATCAATATAAAAATCTCAACTTTTATTATTATTATTATCATTATTATTATTATTATTATTATTATCATTATTATCATTATTTTGAATTTTTATTTACTTTAAAAATTTATATTTTTAGTTTATATTTTGAATTTTTTATGATTTAAATATTTTTCTTATAACAATATACAATAAATATTACGTAAAATAAATACATAAAAATAGAAATAATAATCAAAATAAAAATTTAACTTTTATTATTATTAATATTATTATTATTTTGAATTTTAATTTACTTTAAAACTTTACATTTTTAGTTGATATCTTGTCTTTTTTATCATTTAAATATTTTTTTATAAAAAAAAGTACAATAAATATTAATAAAAACATACGTAAAAACAGAAATAATAATCAAAATAAAAATCTAAGCTTTTATTATTATTATTATCATTATTATCATTATTTTGATTTTTTATTTACTTTAAGTGTTTATGTTTATATTTTATAATTTGTATTATTTTTTTATATTTTAAACTTTTTTTTAATAAAAATGCACAATAAATATTCATAAAATACAAAACAAACAAACAAAATACAAAAAAAACAGAAATAATAATCAAAATGAAAATCTCAACTTTTATTATTATTATTATTATTATTAATATTATTATCATTATTATCATTATTTTGAATTTTTATTTACTTTAAACATTTATATTTTTAGCTTATATTTTGGATTTTTTAAAATTTAAATATTTTTTTTATAAAAATATACAATAACTATTAAGTAAAATAAATACATAAAAATAGAAATAATAATCAAAATAAAAATCTAAACTTTTATTATTATTATTATTATTATTTGACTTTTAATTTACTTGAAAAATTTATATTTTTTGTTTATATCTTGTCTTTTTTATCATTTAAATATTTTTTTATAAAAAAAAAATACAATAAATATTAATAGAAATACATACGTAAAGACAGAAATAACAAAAACAATCACAAATCGGATGTATTGCTCATTATCGTTTATACATTTTTTTATTTGCATTTTTATTTTCCATGTGAAAGTTATTTATTTATTGTTTGTTATTTCTGTTCTATTGATGAAAAAATATAAAAATAAACATAAATAAAAATAAATAAAAAATAAATACATAAATAAAAATAAATAAAAAATAAATAAATAAAAATAAATAAATTAAAAAAAATTAAAATTACAGAAAAAATTTTAAAAAAAAAATAAAAAAAAATAAAAAAAAACATTTGTAGTAAGAAATTCTGAGGCTGATGTATTTTACGGCCCCTCTTCCTCCCGCCGTTTGCCCCGCCCCCTCCCCCGTTGGCCCCGCCCCCTTCCCCCGTTGGCCCCGCCCCCTCCCCCAGCATCAAGGCCATCGAGAGTGCGGATAAGGAGGACGACACCAAGTGGCTGACCTACTGGGTGGTGTACGGCGTCTTCGGCCTGGCTGAGTTCTTCTCCGACCTCTTCCTCTACTGGTTCCCCTTCTACTACGCCGCCAAGGTCAGAGGTCACGGCGAAGGGGGCGGGGCTAAAAAGGGGGGCGGAGCTACGGCGGGAAAAAAAAGCGAGTTGTAATTTAAGTTTTTTTTTTCGTTTTTTTTTTGGCATATCTATATGAAAGATTTGATGATTTTTGCTCGTCTTTATTTTTATATTTGTTTTTATTTGATATTTTTTAATTAGTAATTATTTTCATTAATTGTTTTTCCTGTTTCCTGTTTTTTCCCATTTTTGTCTATTGTTTGTGAATATTTAACATGTATTTATTTATTTACATATATATATATATATATTCATATATATATATATATATATATATATATATATATATATATATATATATATATATATATATATATATATATATATACATATATATTCATTTTTTATTGTAATTTTTTGCGTTTTTTATTTTTTAACATATTTGTCTTTTTTGTAATATTATTTTTTTCTTTTCTATTTTAATTTCTTGCAATTTTTTTCCATTTTCTTTAACATATTTTCATTGTTATGTTACATTATTTTTTAATTTTATTTTACTTGTTGCCTATATTTTTAACATTATTTCATTTTTTATGTAATGTTGTACATTTATTTTTCATGTGAATTTTTTTTTATTTTTCTCTATTTTTATTTTTTTATGTTTTGTATTCCCTTATTTTTTATTTTAATGTTTTGCATTTTTTTCATTTTTCATTACATATTTTTATTTTAGCGCTATAGTATTTTTCATTTTCATTTGTTGCTATTTTTTAAAAATTTTTCAAATATTTCTGTTTACATTTAATATTAATTTGGATTTTTTATTTCACACAATTTTTTCTAGAATTTTTAAATGCTGTTGCTTTATTGCATTTGTATTTCTTTTTACAATGTATTGATTTTCTTTGTTATATTTATGTATGTTTTTAATTTTTAATTTTATTTCAAATTGATTATTTACCTTCTTAATATTTATTAGATTAATTTTCATTATATTTTTTTTATTTTTGTAAATTTTTATCTTATTTAATCTGTCATCTACTATATACATATACATGTATTTTTCTATGTAAATATTTATTTTTATTTATGCATTTTTATTTCTCCCATGATGCCGTTCTGCAGTGCGTCTTCCTGCTGTGACAGTGTATCATTTATATTTTTAATATTAGTGCTTTATTTTTATTCAAATATTTATTTTAGATTTTTTTTCATTTTTTTCATTTCAATTTTTTAAGTGTTTATTTTATATTTTAGTTTTATTTAATTCATTTTCATTTTACTTAATTTTATATGTATATATTTCATTTTTTTCAATTTGTTGATGTACTAATTTTTTCTGTTATATTTATATATTTTTTTAATTTTTTTAATTTTTACATTTAATTATTAACCTTCTTAATACTTACTACATTTAGTTTCATTTAATATTTTTATTTTTGTCAATTTTATCTTATTTAATTTTTCATATACTGTGTTTTTTCTATGTAAATATTTATTTTTATTTATGTATTTTTTTTAATTCGCCCATAATGCCGTTCTGCAGCTTCCTGCTGTGACGTTCTCCTATCATTTATATATTCAAAATTATTGCTTTGTTTTTCTTTAAATATTTATGATAGTTTTTTAATATGCTTTTCTTCATTGTTTTTTATTTCAATTGTTTAAATATTTATTTTATATTTTAATTTTTATTTCATTTATTTTCAAATTTTTATTTTATTTTTTCCTTTCATTTTTTTTAGATTTTTATTTGTGTTTTATTGTTTTTTATATATATATGTTATATATGTATATATATATATATATATATATATATATATATATATATATATATATATATATATATATATATATATATACATATATAACATTATTATATATAACATTAAATAAAATAAATATACATATAAATATATTTTATTTTTTCCAATTTGTTGATGTGCTCATTTTTTCTGTTATATTTATATTATTTTTTTTTTAATTTTTTAAGTTTTACATTTATTTATCGACCTTCTTAATACTTACTACATGTATTTTCATTTAATATTTTATTGTTCTCAATTTCTATCTTATTTAAATTGTCACATATCTTCTATGTTTTTTCGATGTAATTATTTATTTCAACTGCTGTGTTTTTTTGACTCTCCCATGATGCCGCTGTGCAGTGCGCCTTCCTGCTGTGGTGCATGGCGCCGGTGTCGTGGAACGGCTCGCAGGTGCTCTACTCCCGCCTGGTGCGGCCGCTCTTCCTCCGCCACGAGGCGGCGGTGGACGGCCTGGTGAGCGAGCTGGGCGGCAAGGCGGTGGGCGTGGCCGAGAGCCTGACCCGCGAGGGTAGGAGGAGCCTCCCGCCGCCGTCCACACTTCCCTCCTGGGAATTTCCCACTTGTTTTATTTACATTTCCCACTTGATTATGAACATTTACCAGTTTATTGTTGACGATTCCCACTTGTTTCCTAAAACGTCCCATTTGTTTTTCCAGATTTACCACTTGTTTACTGAATTTCCCACTTAGTTTTTTAAATTTCCCACTTGCTTTGCAAAATTTCCCACTTTCTTTTCCAAATTTCCGACTTGTCTTTCTAATTTTCCCACATCTTCCTAAATTTCCCCACTTGTTTCCTAAAATTTGCCACTGGTTTTCTACATTTCCCACTTGATTATGGACATTTCCCACTTCATTGTTAACAATTCCCACTTGTTTCCTAAACTTCCCACTCGTTTTTCCAGATTTCCCACTTGTTTTCTAAATTACTTCATAAATTTCCCACTTGTATTTGTACATTTTCCCAATTTTTTTTCCGAAATTTCCCACTTGTTTTTCTAAATTTTCCACTTCTTTCCTAAAACTTCCCACTTGTTTTTCCAGATTTCCCACTTGTCTTCCGTAATTTCCCATTTGTATTCTAAATTTCCTATTTGCCTGTCTAAATTTCCGACTTGTTTTACTAAATTTCCCACTTGTCTTTCGAAATTTTCCACTTGGCTTTCTGTTTTTTTCCTACTTGTCTTTCTAAATTTCCCTTGTTTACTAAATTGTCCACTTGCCTTTCTAATTTTCCCACATCCTCCGAGGTGTTTTCTAAATTTCCCACTTGTCTTTTTAAATTTTCCACTTGTCTGTCCGAATTTCCCATGAGTCTTTCTAAATTTCTCCATTTGTTTTACTAAATTTCCCACTTGTGCTTTTTTTTTTTTTCAAATTTCCAACTTGTTTTTACAGTTTTCCCACTTGTTTTCCTAAATTTCCCAGTTCTCTTTCTAAATTTCCCACTTGGATTTGAACATTTTCCCACTTGTGTTTCTAAATTTCCCAATTGTTTCCTAAAATGTCCCGCTTGTTTTCCTAAATTTCCCACCTGTCATTCAAAATTCCAACTTGTCTTTCTAAATTTCCGACTTGTATTTGTACATTTTCCTACTAGTTTTCTAAAATTTCCCGCTTGTTTTCCTAAATTTCCCACTTGTTTTCTGAATTTCCCAGTTTTCTTTCCAAATTTCCCACTTGTTTTTCCAGATTTCCCATTTGTTTTAAAAAATCTCCCACTTGTTTTACTATAATCCCCGCTTGTTTTCTAAAGTTTCTGACTTGTTTTCTAAATTTCCCACTAGTCTTCCTTAATTTCCAACTTTTTTTCTGAAATTTTTCCACTTCTTTTCTAAATTTCCCACTTGTTTCTTAAAATTTCCCACTTTCTTTTCCAAATTTCCCACTTGTACTTGTAATTTTCCCATTTTTTTCGTATATTTCCCACTTGTTTTAGTAAATTTCCCACTTTCTTTCCAAATTTCCAACTTTGTTTAATAACTTTCCCACATTTATTTGTAATTTTTCCACTTGTCTTTCAAACTTTCCCACTTTTTTTCCTAAATTTCCCACTTCCGTTTGCAAATTTCCCGCCTTGTTTGCTAACTTTCCCACTTGTTTTTTTCAAAATTCCCACTTGTCTTCCTAAATTTCCCACTTTTCTGTTCAAATTTCCCACTTTTCCTCTTAAATTTCCCACTTGGTTTAAAAAATTTCCCACTTTCTTTTCCAAATTTCCCACCTTGTTCACTAAATGTTCCACTTGTCTTCCTAAATTTCCCACTTGTTTTAGTAAATTTCCCACTTTCTTGTCCAAATTTTGAACTTTGTTTACGAACTTTCCCACTTATATCTGTAAATTTTCCACTCGTTTTTCGAAATTTCCTGCTTGCTGTCATAACTTTCCCACTTGTATTTGTAAATTTCCCACTTGTTTTGTCAATTTCCCACTTGTTGTTTCAAATTTCAACTCGTATTCTTAAATTTCCCACTTGTTTTCCTAAATTTCCCACTTTCGTGAGCAAATTTCCCACCTTGTTTACTAACTCTCCCACTTGTCTTCCTAACTTTACCACTTGTCTTTTCAAAGTTCCAATGTCTTCCTAAATTTCCCACTTTCTTGTCCAAATTTCCAACTTTGTTTACTAACTTTCCCACTTGTATTTGTAATTTTCCCACTTCTCTATCTAAATTTCCCACTTGATTGTGGCCATTTTCCACTTTATTGTTAACAATTCCCACTTGTTTCCCACAACTTCTCACTTGTTTTCCTAAATTTCCCACTTGTTTTCTGAATTTCCTAGTTCTCTTTCCAAATTTCCCACTTGTTTTCAAAACTCTCCCACTTGTTTTACTATAATTCCCGCTTGTTTTCTAAAGTTTCTGACTTGTTTTCTAAATTTCCCACTAGTCTTCCTTAATTTCCAAGTTTTTTTCTGAAATTTTTCCACTTCTTTTCTAAAATTTCCCACTTGTTTTCTAAATTTCCCACTTGTTTCTTAAAATTTCCCACTTTCTTTTCCAAATTTCCCACTTGTACTTGTAATTTTCCCATTTTTTTCGTATATTTCCCACTTGTTTTAGTAAATTTCCCACTTTCTTTCCAAATTTCCAACTTTGTTTAATAACTTTCCCACATTTATTTGTAATTTTTCCACTTGTTTTTCAAACTTTCCCACTTTTTTTCCTAAATTTCCCACTTCCGTTTGCAAATTTCCCGCCTTGTTTGCTAACTTTCCCACTTGTTTTTTTCAAAATTCCCACTTGTCTTCCTAAATGTCCCACTTATTTGTTCAGATTTCCCACTTGTCCTCTTAAATTTCCCACTTGGTTTAATTAATTTCCCCCTTCCTTTTCCAAATTTCCCACCTTGTTTACTAACTTTCCCACTTTTTTGTTTTTAAATTCCCACTTTCTTTTCCAAATTTCCTACCTTGTTTTCTAATTTTCCCCATTGTATTTACAAATTTCCCACTTATCTTTTGAAATTTCCCACTTGCTTTCATAACTTTCCCACTTGTATTTGTAAATTTCCCACTTCTTTTCCTAAATTTCTCACTTGTTTTTTGGAAATTTCCCATGTCCTCTTAAATTTCCCACTTGTTTTCCTAAATTTCCCACTTTTGTTTGCTAATTTCCCGCCTTGTTTACTAACTTTCCCACTTGTTTCTTTTTCAAAATTCCCATTTGTCTTCCTCAATTTCCCACTTGTATTTGTAACTTTCCCACTTCTCTATCTAAATTTCCCACTTGTGTTTTCTTAAATTTCCAACTTGTTTTTCCTAAATTTCTCACAATTCCCGGCTGCCGTCGTGGGCGTGTTCCAGTCCTCTCCTCTCTGGTGAAGAGTCGGGCCGTCGTCAGTCCTGCGGCTCCGGAACCGGAACGCCGGAGACTTCCCAGTTCGGAACCGGAACCGGAACCCGAGCCGGAACCGGAACGCCGGGTGGGTTGAGCTAGCAGCTAGCATCACGTGCTAATTAGCATCATGCTAACTAGCATCACACCATCTACTATCACCACGAACTAGCAATTACACTTGCTAGCATCACGCTAAGTAGCATTAGGCTAACTGGCATCACACTAGCTAGCATGGCGCTAACTAGCATCAAGCTAAGTAGCACCACTATGCTAATCCTAGCTTTTCCCATTGCAGCCATTCCTGGGCTAACTAGCTAACTGGCTAACAAGCTAGCTCGCTGGTTTGGTAAGTTAAGCTAGTTAGCAAAGGTAGCATAAATGCTACATGTGGATGTTTGTTTATTTGTTTGGTTATTGTTTGTTTTCTCCCAGATTAGTTTCCTGTTGTCCACTTCCTGTCTCCGTTTCACCACTTCCGGTCTCCTTTTTACCACTTCCTGTCTCCATGTTACCACTTCCTGACTTTTATTTACCACTTCCTCTCTCCTTTTCCCCACATCCTGTCTTCTTTATACCACTTCCTCTTTTCCTTTATACCACTTCCTGTCTCTTTTTTCCCACTTCCTGTCATCTTTATACCACTTCATCTGTTCCTTTAAACCACTACCTATTTCATTTTCACCACTTCCTGTTTCCTTTGTCCTACTTCCTCTCATCTTCATACCACTTCCTATTTTCCTTTCTACCACTTCCTGTCTCCTTTTCCCTACTTCCTGTCACCTTTATACCACATCCTCTTTTCCTTTAAACCACTTCCTATTTCATTTTTATCACTTCCTGTCTCATTTTTCCCACTTGCTGTCTGTTTTTTCCCACTTCCTGCCATCTTTATACCATGTTCTCTTTTCCTTTAAACCACTACCTATTTCATTTTCACCACTTCCTGTCTCCTTTTCCCTACTTCCTGTCACCTTTATACCACTTCCTATTTCACTTTTACCATGTCCTGATTCCTTTTTACCACTTCCTGTCTCATTTTTATCACTTCCTGTCATCTTTGTACCACTTTCACTTTTCCTTTATACCACTTCCTGTCTCCTTTTCCCCACTTCCTGTCTCCTGTTTACCACTTCCTGTTTCATTTTTCCCACTTTCTGTCATCTTTATACCACGTCCTCTTTTCCAATAGACCACTTCCTGTCTCCTTTTCGCCGCTTCCTGTTAGCATGTGTGCTAATCAAGCTAACTCGTCTTTTCCCCACCTTTCAGGACGACGTTAGCGTCGACTGACGGTAAGCTAACCCCGCTAATCAAGCTAACCGCTAGCTCGGACAGCTGCTAGTCCCGCCCCTTTATCCGCATGCTAACGCTACGTTTGTCTTCTTCCTAGCTAGCTAGCGGCGCGACAAAGGAGGAGAAAAAGAAGACGAGGCGGATGCCAGAACGTTACGTTAGCTGGGATGCTAGCAATGTAGCATTAGCCTGGATGCTAACAGGACACGTTAGCGGGGATGCTAGTGCAATGCATTAGCTCGGATGTTCGTAATGTAGCATTAGCTGGAATGCTAGCACAACACTTTAAATTAAATGCTATCAGTGTGATGTTAGCTAACATGCTAGTGATGTAGCACTAGCCTGGACACTTACCATGTAGCATTAGCGCAGATGCTAGCATGATGCATTAGCTGGGATGCTAGCGACATACCTTTACTTTAAATGCGTCAGCTGGGTTGCTAGCACGGCGTGTTAGCTTGCATGCTAACATATCACATTTGCTTGGATGCTAGCGATGTAGCATCACCATGGACGCTAACGATGTAGCCTTAGCATGATTCATTAGCCTGGATGCTATCAACTTAGCATTACCTTGGATGCTAGCGCGTCACAATAGCTCAGATGCTAGTGACGTAGCATTAGCTTGGATGCTACATTGATAGCATCAAACGGAAGCTTTTGCCTCGGGTTAGCTAGCTAGCTAGCTAGCTAGGTAACGCTGCATTGCGTTGTGGCTAAATGCTAACCGCTAACAACTTGCACTTTAATGAATGAATGGAAGGAATTGGTGGGGAGGGGGGGTTTCCTGAATACTGCCTGATCAGAATTGGGGGGGCCTGAAAACTGTCTGACAACTGCCTGATCAGAAATCAACACTAATAAATATTAACATGGAAACATGGAGGCTTCTGATTGGTTCTTTTACTCGCGTATTTGCATATGTCATGTGTATTTTGTTGTTGTTGTCGTTGTTTATTATTATTATTATTATTTATTTTCTTTCTTAAATTTTTATTTGTTGTTGTACAATAACGTAAAATAAAATAAAATAAAATTAGAGCAAAGGATACATTTTTTAATCTTATTATTTTTATTTATTTATTTTATTATTTATTGTTATTTTTATTTTTTTATTTCTATTTTTAGTATTTTATTTTATTTATTGACTATTATTATTATTATTATTATTATTATTATTATTATTATTATATGATAATAAAAATAATAAAAATAATAATAATAATAATAATAATAATAACAATAATAATAAATTATTATTGTTATTATTATTATTATTATTATTATTATTATTTTATAAATTTTATCTTTTTATTTTTTATTTTTAACGGATTAATTTTATTTTAAAAGTAAAGTGACTTTTTTTTTTTAGTATTTTTCTAAAGACGACGGGACGTTCCGTGCGTGATGACGTCACCACGTCGACGCTCCGTCCCCCGTTAGCATTTCCTTGCTAAAGCCTTCAGAGCTTAAGCCGCTTTTTCTTTTTTTATGTATTTATTATTCTATCCATAAAAGAACGCCGCACCGGAGCTCCGCCGTCCACCGGGACTTCACCGGGACTCTACCGGGACCCTACCGGGACCGTCTCCTCCGCCTCGTGGCCTCCGGTAAGCGGCTTCTTTGAGCGTTTGCGTCTGTGTTTACAGCCGAGAAACAACGAGTTTTTCTGTGTTTCAGTTGATTTAATAAACTATAAATACATTTCTAATTAAATTAATTTGAGCCGAATTGCTCAGCACACATAAACATATCAGGTTCTCGTTTGTTTCTTCTATAAAAGATGCGTTTTGAATCATAAACTCGTGATTAAGTTTAAAATGATAGAGAAAATACAAGGAGTCTGGTGGGTTGAGTTTAGTAGTACGCACGTTACGTTTAGTAAGTGGACAAGAAATTCTAGTTGATGTAATCAAAACACACGTTTCGGATTAAATTCACGTTGGCCGAATTGTTCAGCAGAGATCGATTTACGTAAGTAAAGTTTAAGTTATTGAAAAAAAGTGTGTTTCGAATAATAAACTCGTGATTTAGCTTAAAATCATATAGAATTACACGGAGTCCGGTGGACTGAAAGTTCGTAGGTTTAGTCGCTCCTTTTTTGATTTAATATGAAGTTAAAATACATTTTTATTTAAAGTCACGTGAGCCGTATTGTTCAGCAGATCAAAACACATTAAATTCAAGTTCATTTTATTTAAAAAAAGATGTTTTGATTCACAAACGAGCAATTTGTCTTAAAATTATAGAGAAAATGCATAGGGTATGGTGGGCTGAGTTTTAGTAGGTGGAGGTTTTTCAATGAATTTATTTACTAAAAGATATTTCTGATTAAAATAACATGAGCCGAATTCTTTAACAGACTAAAATACATCAGATTAGGGTTTATTTTAAATTTAAACAATGTAATTTGAATGCAAAAACTTGCGATGCAACTTAAATTGACAGAAAAAATAATATACGTAGTCTTGTGGGCTGAAAATGAGTGGGTTTACTAAGTTCTTTTGAGGTTTAAACAATAAAAAACGTTTTTTTCTTTACATTCATGTCGGCCGAATTGTTCAGAAGATCAAAATACATCAGATTAATGTTTATTTGTTTTAAAAAGAGGTTTTGAATCTTAAATTTACTGTTCAGTTTAAAGTAATACCAAACAAAATACATGGAGTCTGGGGTGTTAAGTTTTAGTAGGTTTAAAGCATAATAAACACATTTTTACTTTAAATTCATGTCAGCCGAATTGTTTAGCAGATCACAGCACATTAAATTCATTGTCGTTTTATTTTAAAAAGATGTGTTTTGAACCACAAATGTGTGCTTGATCTTAAAATGATAGAGAAAATACATGGAGTCTGGTGGGTAGAGTTTCAGTAGGTTGAAGAGGTCGTTAATGAATGTAATTACGAAAAAAAACCCCCACAGTTCTGATTAAATTCACGTGAGCCGAATTGTTTAACAGGTCAAACCGCATAAAATGAAGTTAGTTTTGTTTTGGAAAAAAATGTATTTCAAATAATAAATTCACGATTGGTCTTAAAATGACAGCAAAAATGCATGGAGTCTGCTGCGTTGAGGTCGAGTAGGTTGAAGAGGTTTTTAATGAATTTAATTACCAAAAACACATTTCTGATTAACAAAACATGAGACGAATTGTTTAACAGACCAAAAAACGTCAGAAAAAGGTTTATTTTAAATTTGAAAGACGTGATTTGAATTAAAAAAAAAACCTTCCCGTTGAGCTTAGATTGGCTGAAAAAACACATGGAGTCTGGTTGACTGAAAATAAGTAGGTTTCATAAGTCCTTTGGATGATTTAAATAAAAAAATAATTAAAAAAAAATAAATAAAAACACTTTTTTTAATTACATTAACGTGAGCCGAATTATTTAACAGATCTTAAAACATAAAATTAAAGTTTACTTTGCTTTTAAAAAATGTGCTGTGAATCAAAAACTCGTGATTGAGCCTAAAATGATGGAGAAAATACATGGAGTCTTGGGTGTTAAGTTTTAGTAGGTTTGTTTAATGCATAATAAACACATTTTTCTTCACATTCATGTCAGCCGATTTCTTTAACTGATGGAAATACATCCGAATAAGCTTTATTTTATTTCAAAAAGTTGTGTTTTGAACCATATATTCACGATTTAGCTTAAAATAATATCAAAAATGCATGGAGTCTGGTGGGGTGAGTTTTAGTGGGTCTAAAACATGCCTGACGGAAAAAAAAAAAAAAAAAATCTTGCTCCCGTTTGAAGGTTTTGAGGGGGGGCGTGGTGAGAGATGAACCCGGGTTCCAAGGCGAAGAAGCGGGCGGTCCTGCCCAGCCGCCCGGAGCCGCCCAGCGTGGAGCAGATCCTGGAGGACATGGACCGGGCGGAGCCTCAAGACGCCGTCTTCAGCATCCTGGACGGCAGCCAGACGCAAGGTGGGGCTTTTCCACACGTTTCCCACCGCTCTTCTCCAGTTTTCCCCTCGTATTTTTCAAATTTCTAAAAGAACGATGCATTCAAACATTTAAATGAAAGATGGTTTTATTTTATTTTTTTTGAATTTATCAATATATTACATTTTATATTAACTTTTATTATATATATATATATTTTTTTTAATTTTATTTGTTTTATTCTGAATTTTTACTCATTTTTTTATTTTAGTTAAGTTAAATTTTTATTATATTATTATTTTTTATAGTATTACTTTTTGTTTAATTTAATTTTTATTTCATTCCAAATTTTTACTCATTGTTTTTATTTTAGTTATATTTTATTTTTTTTATATTATTATGTTTTATATTATTTATTTCATGTAATTTGTACTTTATATTATTGATTTTTGTAATATTTTTATTCTGAATGTGTTCTCATTGTTTTTTAGTTATACTTTATTTTTATCATATTATATTTTATATTATTCATTTTTTCATGTAATTTTGTTATTATTTTTATTTTATGTATATTTTATTCCAAATTCTTACTCTTTGTTTTTATTTTAGTTATATTTTTTCTATTATTATCTTATATTATTAATTTTTATTTAATTTAATTTGTATTTTATATTAATTTTTATTTTATATATTTTATTCCGAATGTTTTCTCATTGTTTTTTAGTTATACTTCATTTTTATTATATTATTACATTTTATATTATTAATTTTTTTAACATACATTTTTATTTTTGTTTTATTTATATTTTATTCCGAATTTCTACGCATTTTTTTATTTTAGTTGTGTTTTATTTTTATTATATTATATTTTATATTTTTTATTTTTTCATGTAATTTTTAATTTTTATTTAATTTATATTTTATTCCGAATTTTCACTCATTGTTTTTATTTTAGTTATATTTTATTATTATATTATCATATTTATTATCATTAATTTTTTCATGTAATTTATTATTTTTATTGTATTTACATTTTATTCTGAATTTTTACTCATCGTTTTTATTTTAGTTATATTAATTTTTATTATATTATTATCTTATATTATTAAATTTTGTTTCATTTAACTTTTATTTTATATTAATTTAGTTTAAGCAATTTAGTTTAAGTTTTAATTAATATGTAGTTTCATTAGTCATTAATTTTCATTCTATTTTTCCATTTTTCATTTAAATTTGTATTCTAATTTTGTATTATTATTGTTATTATCATTATTTTAATTGAAAAAAATTTAAAATGAAACCAATTTTTTTATTTTAATGCAACATGTTTTACAAATGTAATAATTATAATATCAATAATAGTAATAATAATAATAATAATAACAATAATAATAATAATAACAGTTATAATTAATATTGAAAGTAAAGGCATTTTTCTATAATTCATTACGTTCAATTAAATTTTTATTTAATTATTCATTTAATTAGAAATTAATTATATTTTTCATTTGTATTTTATTAGTCCATAAAAATAAATTCGATGAACCGAAACCTATTTATTTTTATTTTTATTATTATTATTATTATTATTATTTTATTATTTTTATTATTATTTATAAAATGTAAAGCAAAACTAATTCCTGTTTGTAATTTTCATGCCACATTGCTTAAGATAATAATAATAATAGTAATAAAAATTACAATATTTGCATTCTTATTTAATTTGTTTTTTTAAATCATATAATTATTAATTATTGTACTTATTTTTTTGTTTATATTTAATTTTGCAACCCATGAAAATGAATTAATTGTAATGAAACCTAATTTCTGTTCTGACGTCACTTCCTGTCTTCCTGAATGACTTCCTGTCTTTGTGATGTCACTTCCTGTCTGTCTGAACCACTTCCTGTCTTGCCGATGGCACTTCCTTTCTGCACAGTATCACTTCCTGTCCCAACGGAGTCACTTCCTGTCTGTCTCTATCACTTCCTGTAGTGCTGAGGTCACATCCTCTCTCTCTGAACCACTTCCTTTTTTTTTTTTTTTTTTTTTTTTGAAATCAAATCTTTATTTAGAACAAAGTATTTACAAAACAAGTCAGGGTGTAAAATATATGGACACAATTCAAACTAGTGTATTTGGCACAGTAAACAGAAATTTACAGCAAAATGGACACTATAAAAGAATAAAAGAACAGTAAACAAAGGCACAAGATGCAGGCACAACATTTCAAAAAAAGCAAGGATTTAGAAATAGTTGTGATCAATTTTTTTTGCTTTCTTATTAAGTTTTTCCATCTTTTTCAGTGGTTTAAAGTATGTGGTCAAGGAGTGGGTGAAAGCAGTGAAGGAGGGAATAGTGTTGTTCCACTTACAGCAGTGTAAATAGTATTTACCCAAAATAACCACAAGATTGATGACATCCGAAAATTGTGTGTCCAGATTGTCCATAAAGTAGATAATATCGTTATAAGTAAATGGAGGAATGTTTTCAATTTTCAGGGACAGCCAATTATGAATTTCACACCAAAATATGTTGACTGGGGAACAATTAAAAAACAGACGGTCTAATGTTTCACTTTCAGTTGAACAGAAAGTACAGGGGTCCACATCAAATCCAAATCTTTTTTTTAAAGAAGTCATTAACAGGGTATATTGCTGATATAATCTTAAAATGGGTTTCTTTTACTTTAGGGGTGACGGGGAATGAAAGGTCGAAGGAGAAAGACTTTTTCCTCAGAGAAATATCTATATTGCGTAACGAGCATGAATCAAAACCATTCCAATTTTTCTTTTTAAAGGTCAAACTGATGTTTTTGTTGTCACATTTTTTGTCCAATAAGTTAACCTCACCAACTCTAAGAGAAGGTAGAGAGACTGAAAGTTACTTTGTATCATACGGAGTAAGGGAATAGGAATTGCTTTACATAAGTTGGCAAAGTCTTTCCTTGAAATAGAAATGTTATACTTTTGGACACAGTCTTCAAAGGATAAGAGCTGACCAGCAGGATTCAGTAAATCACACACATAGTTCACATTCTTTTCAAACAAGTCTACCTTAAAAAGGGATTTTCTGTTTAACGTTATAACCCTGTTGTTCCATAATAAAGAATTGTGGGGTGAAAAATTCTGGGGAAATACCATTTTCCCAGAACAGTAAGGCTTGCTTGTGAAAATTAGATAGCTTCATGGGAATTTTAGGGATTTCAAAATCACATTTAAGGAGGAAAATAAGACCTCCAACTCGATCGAATAATTTGTTAGGAATATGGTACCAGATAGATTGAGGATTAGAGATACATTCTTTTAGCCATTTGACTCTGAAAGTTGCAGTCACAGATTCAAAATCCATAGCTCGAAGACCTCCGTTTACATATTCTCCAACCAGCTGCGACTTCCGTAAATAGTGAGTTTTATTTTTCCATATGAATTTGAAAATAATAGAATTGGAAGATTTAGTCATTTTAGGTGAAATGTAAAGGGAGTGGCAAGGATACATAAGTCTGGAAAAACCATCGGCCTTAGACAAAAGAACTCGACCAAACACAGACAAATCTCTGGAGAGCCAGTGGTTAAAAGTTTTTCGTGTGGAATTTAATCTGGGGATAATGTTTAGACTTTCTCTATTACTCAGATTTTTTGTAATAATTAGTCCTAGGTACTTCACCTCATCTTTTATTGGAATATTGGCTATACTGGTAAGTTTGCAATCATGAATAGCCAATAGTTCACATTTGTTAAGGTTTAATGTTAAACCTGATGCTTTTGAAAATACATGAATCTTATTAATAGACAATTGGAACCATATTTTGGTTTTTTAAAAGTAGTGCTGTATCATCCGCAAACTGGCTGATTCAAATTTCTTTCCCGAACATTTTAACACCATGAAGATCTGGTGAATTTTTTAAATATATTGCAAACAGCTCTGCAGCTAAAATGAACAGTAGAGGACTTATTGGGCATCCTTGACGAATGCCTCGTTTAATAGGGAACCTTCTAGACACACCACAGCTTAAAGAGACACTACTATTTATATCTTTATAAAGCACATGAATGATGTTACAAAAGTTCGGGCCGAAATTAAATTTTTTTAAAGTTTGTGACGTGCTGCGGGCACATCGTGGTTTTTTTTTACGGACAGCTTCTTGTTTTTTCCCCCTCTCAGATATTTAGGGAATATTTATCCTGTTTTGTGTTTTGTTACTTTTTTGAAGTAAGTATCTTTTCCCTTTTTTGTTCGGTTTTGGTTGGAGCGAGTCGCGCCGCCGCGCTATAAATAGCAGCGTGGAGGCGGCGCTCTGGGTCGTCGTCGTCCGGTCTCTCTCTCGCTCGCCCACCCACCTCGTTACACCTGTCGCCAGGTGCGCTCGCCGGCGCACCATGGACTCCGGCTCCGACAGGCAGGCATGTGGCTGCAGGGCATGCTAGCCCACTAGCCGGCTTTGTGTTCCTTTTTTCCGTTTTTTTCCCTTCTTTTGGATCGCTGTCTTTTTCCGTCCAGGTGTGACCAGCCGTCCCGTTTTCGCCTTTCTTTTGACCGGGTTTAGTTGGGGTTTTGTCTTTAGTTTGGACGAGGGATCAGCTTCGACGGCTGCATAGCAGCTGGGCTGTGAACTCGTCTTTTTCTTAAGTTTGGCTGGCGCATCTGGGCCTTCCTTGGTTTGCTACTTTGTTTCTTTTTTTTTTTAATACAGTTTTGGGGCACGGGTGATGAGGGTTCTCTTTCCTCCAGAGCCTCGTCAGGTTCCAGCTTCCAGACGCCGACTCTGGAGAAAGTGTTAAATAAATGACTGACCCTCATCCTGTTTGTCCTGTGTCCTTGAGAAATGTGTTTGACTCTTCGGGTCATAACACAAGCAAAAACTGATGTTCAAGAGTATCAAAAGCTTTAAAAAAAATCTAAGAAAAGGATGAAACTGTCATGTGAAATCAGATGATTGTAGTCATGAATGTGTCTTCCTTTGATAAAAGCTGACTGTGTTTCATCAATTATTTTGTGAATCCCTTTCTTTAGTCTGTTGGCATAAACATGAGCCAAAAGTTTGTAGTCACCACATAGTAGAGTAATAGGTCTCCAATTGTCCAAATAAAGTTGATTTTTGTTTGGTTTTGGAATAAGAGTGATAAACCCTTGTTCCATTGTGGGGGATAAGGTAGAGTTTGCGATGCATTCTTTAAATGCATTAAAAACAATATCCCGAATTTCAGACCAGAAATGTTTAAAGAACTCATTGGTTAGACCATCTGGTCCTGGTGATTTCCCACTGGGCATTTGAGAAACAGCTATATCCAGCTCTGCTAATGAAATCTCAGCTTCTGTTCGAGCTTTGAAGTGTTCATCAATTTGTTTCACCAAATTAAGAAAGTGGTCAGCCTCATGCTTTAAGAATTTAGAACTGTAAAGGGATTTATAAAAAGAAAAGATATGCTCTTCAATTATATTCTGGTCTTCACTCAAACTGTCTTTTGTAAATAGTTTGTTTATTGCTTTATTGTTCTGTCTACGTTTCTCTAGATTGAAGAAATATGATGAATTTTTTTTCGCCGTCTTCAATCCATCTTGCTTTCGATCGAATAAAGGCTCCTTTTGCCTTGTCTGTGCAGAAGTCATCTAATTCTGACTGTAGCCGAAGGAGTTCAAGGTTATCGGCATCATCAAGATGAGTATTGAGACACAGGGTGTTTATTTTACAGACAATATCAGTTTGTTGTTTTCGTCTTAGATTAGCCAGTTTGTTGCCTTCATAAATACTAATTCTTTTAACATTAAATTTAAGCCATTCCCATTTACCTGTGTGAGATAAGTCCTTTCGCTGCCTAATTTCAGAGATTAAAGAAACTATTTTCTTGCAAAAAGACTCATTTTTTAATCGGTTGCTATTAAATTTCCAATGCAAAAATCTGCGTTTAGGAGAATTAGCTTTAGGTGAAATAGTCAGCACAGTGGTCAGTAAGAGGAGAAGGACTAATATTGCACTCTGAAGATAATTCAGTTAAGTTTTTTTGATATTAACCAGAAGTCTAATCTAGTCTAGAACATTGAGATCGACTGGTATTGTTCCACCACGTATATTGTTTTACATCAGGATTCATTTTACGCCAAATATCCACAAGATTTAGTGATTCGGAGAAGTCAGATATTAGAGGATCAAAAGAATGAGTTCTATCAGTCGAGTATTGGGTCATCCAGTTATCGATCATGGTACCTAAGTTGGAAAACATTTTTCTATTTTTGGTCCGATTATTAAAACCGTACACATTTAAAAGTATATAGTTAGAATCATTCAATTCAAGAGTAACCATAAGCCAGTGTCCTTTAACATCACTTTTATAATCTAAAACCTTACCATCCAGTTGTTTGAATAAAATGGCGACGCCTGCTGAATGAGAAGAACCGCGGGAGAGAAATATGTCGCCACAGCCCCACTGAGATTTCCAAAAACTTACATCATTATCTGAAGAATGAGTCTCCTGTAGAAAAAAACAGTTTGCCCTTGCTTGCTCCTTACGAAAAAGAAAAATAGCCTTGCGCTTGGTGCCGTTTCTTAAACCTCTAACATTTAACGATAATAAAGAAAGTGCCATATAGTGATGAAAAGCATTTACAAACTTAAAGCAGGAATAAAAGAGTTGTAACCTTCAACAAATCTGTAGTTATATTTAACGCATTAACAACCAGCATTTAGTCTAATGTGAACAGAAAATTACTTGGCAGTTAAGTGCCTTTCATTAATGACCTTAAGCTTCACAGCCAGAGGACACAGACATTTTAACACACTGATCTGTCAGGAATCAGATATCTCACTGCTGGGATGCAAAGGAAAATAGGGGCAAGAGTTTTTCAGCCAGTTGTTCGGCGCCCGTCAATCACAGCATGTCCGTCCCGCAAGATATGCTTTAAGACCTCTTTTCCTCGCCTCTTCCACTTTTGGCCACAGGCGTGTATGAGCTTCGCGGTCCTCCTTACAGAAGTCCTCTCTGAAGCGGATCTTCGTCTCGTTGCAGACTTGGGCATTCTTGGACATTTTCCAGACCTGGTCTCGGACGGTTCTCATGGAGAACTGAAGAAGGATCTGTCTGGGCCTTCCGGTTTTCTGGCCCAGCCTGTGCACTGAGTCGACAAAATCACGTCATTTTTCAGCTGGAATTGGGACAACCTCGGACAGGATCTCGATGACTTCTTCCCGGGGGTTCTCGCCTTCTCGTTCGGGGAGGCCGTTCAGCCGCAGCAACCATCTTCGCTTGTATCTCTCCAGCTCCAGGCATGCATCTTTCAGTGCATCTGCGTTTTCATCTTCTCAACATCGTCCTTAATCCCTTTCAGAGCAGATGTGTTTGCATCGACCGACTCTTTAATTTTAATAACTGCATCGGTATTTTCTTCCAGCTGCCATTCAACAGCTTGGAAATGTTCATTTTGCGTATCAAACTTCTGAGTCAGAGACTGAATGGCAGCGTAAAGGACACCAGTGGAGACCTCGTTTTCTGAACCCGCTGTTTTTTTAACCTTACTCGGGTTTGGGTTTTTCAGCGGGGTGTGAACCAGGTTCTTACGTGCAGTAGGCGTCGGCTCCTGAACTGACTTTTCCACGTCTTGTTGTTCCATCCGGTCGATGTCTTCCTCGTCGCAGGCTTGTTGAAGAGCGGCTAACGAGTATTCATGATCCTTGTTAACTCCGGCCATATTTGGAACTTCATACGTAAAGAAAGGGCTTTAAAACAACCAAAACAGGTTCATAAACAAAGGCGACTGTTCAAAATAATGTTAAGCTGAGCGTTAATAAAGAAAAAGAAGGTTTGAACAGTTAAACTGCAGAGCCTGCAAAAAGTTCGGCTGCTCACTCCGCCATCTTGGAACTCCCCCCTGATGTCCCTTCCTGTCTTGCTGATACCACTTCCTGTCTTGCTGATGTCACTTCCTGTCTCTCTGAACCACTTCCTGTCTTGCTGATGTCCCTTCCTGTCTCTCTGAACCACTTCCTGTCTTGCTGATGTCCCTTCCTGTCTCTCTGAACCACTTCCTGTCTTTATGATACCACTTCCTGTCTCTCTGAACCACTTCCTGTCTTTCTGATACCACTTCCTGTCTCTCTGAACCACTTCCTGTATTACTGATGTCACTTCCTGTCTTTCTGAACCACTTCCTGTCTTTCTGATACCACTTCCTGTCTCTCTGAACCACTTCCTGTATTACTGATGTCACTTCATGTCTCTCTGAACCACTTCCTGTATTACTGATGTCACTTCCTGTCTCTCTGAACCACTTCCTGTCTTTCTGATACCACTTCCTGTCTCTCTGAACCACTTCCTGTCTTTCTGATACCACTTCCTGTCTCTCTGAACCACTTCCTGTCTTTCTGATACCACTTCCTGTCTCTCTGAACCACTTCCTGTCTTTCTGATACCACTTCCTGTCTCTCTGAACCACTTCCTGTATTACTGATGTCACTTCCTGTCTTTCTGAACCACTTCCTGTCTTTCTGAACCACTTCCTGTCTTTCTGACACCACTTCCTGTCTCTCTGAACCACTTCCTGTATTACTGATGTCACTTCATGTCTCTCTAAACCACTTCCTGTCTTTCTGATACCACTTCCTGTCACTCTGAACCACTTCCTGTATTACTGATGTCACTTCCTGTCTTTCTGAACCACTTCCTGTCTTTCTGATACCACTTCCTGGATTACTGATGTCACTTCCTGTCTCTCTGAACCACTTCCTGTCCTGCTGATACCGCTTCACGCCTGCATAACATCCCTTCTTCTCCTAATGACATCACGTCCTGCCCCTCTGACGTCACTTCCTGTCTCCCCGCAGGGCCCCTCCCCCCTCCGGACGGCTTCGAGCAGGCGCGGCGCCTCCTGCTGCTGGCCGAGCGGCTCCGCCTCTCCGGCCGCCGGCTCCGCCTCCAGGGGGCGGAGCTGCGGGAGGTGGGGCACGCCCTCAGCCGTGACATCACCCAGGTCGAAGGTCAAACCCAATAAAAAAAAAAAAAAAAAAGAAAAACACAACCGCTTCCTCGTGTTTGAGTCTTTATTTCCTGTTAGCATCGGGCGCTAGTTAGCATGCAGGACAACACGTTAGCGGCTAACGGCTAACACTACAGAGACAACAAGCTAGCAAGGGGTCAGAGGTTAGCCCCGCCCACTCCACTGAGAATACACCAAAAAAAAACCAAAAAAAAACATTAGCATGACGGGGTAGCTAGCTAATTAGCGGTGAGTTAGCATGCAATATTTACAACGCGGGTTAGCGTCGGCCGCTAACGTCGTCGGGATGATTCGCTAGCGGAGTTAGCGGGTGGGGATAGCCTAGCTAAGTAAAGGGGGGGTTAGGGGGTCGGGCTAGCATAGCGGGTCGGGCTAACGGGGCTAGCGAGTCCCGATGAGAGTCGCTAGCAGGCGCGGCTAGCGTGGGGAGTCGGAGTCGTTAGCATAAGTAGCAAGCAGGTCGAGCTAGCGCTGTTAGCATGTTTGGATCGGTAAGTCAGGTTAGCGGAATTAGCTCATTTTGGCAAGTCAAGCTGTTAGCAAGTCAGGCTAGAATAATTAGCTAATTGAAGCAAGTCAAGCTAGCAGCTAATTTAGCTAGTTTAGCTAAGCATGCTTTGCTAGTTGTGGCTCAATTAGCTGTTTAAGCTAGCATTATTAGCTAATTTTGTGCTTTCGAGCAAGCGATCGTTGCTATTTTAGCTAAATTAGGCATTTAAGGTAGCATCCTTTGCTAATTTTAGCTAAATTTGCTATTCAAGCTAGCATTCTTAGCAAATCTAGCTATTTAGCTTTGAATACTCTGTTAATTTTAGCTAAATTAGCTATTTAGGATGACATTTTTAGCTAATTTTGCTATTTAGCTTAGCATACTTTGCTAATTTTAGCTAAATTAGCTATTTAAGCTAGAATTCAATGCTAATTTAGCTTTTTAGCTTAGCGTACTTGAGTAGTTTTAGCTAAATTAGCTATTTTAGATGACCTTTTTAGCTATTTTAGCTATTTAGCTAAGCATGCTTTGCTAATTTCAGCTAAATTAACTATTTAAGCTAGCATTCTAAGCTAATTTAGGTTTTTTGCTTAGCATACTTTGCTAATTTTAGCTAAATTAGCTATTTAAGCTAAAATTCTATGCTAATTTAGCTTTTTAGCTGAGCATACTTGAGTAGTTTTAGCTACATTAGCTATTTCAGATTACCTTTTTAGCTATTTTAGCTATTTAGCTAAGCATGCTTTGCTAATTTCAGCTAAATTAGCTATTTAAGCTAGCATTCTTAGCTAATTTAGCTTTTTAGCTTAGCATACTTAAGTAATTTTAGCTAAATTAGCTATTTAAGCTAGCATCCTAACCTAATTTAGCTTTGTAGCTTAGCATACTCAAGTAATTTCAGCTAATTTAGCTATTCAAGCTAGCATTCTAAGCTAATTTAGCTTTTTAGCTAAGCATGCTTTGCTATTTTTAGTTAAATTAGCTATTTAAGCTAGCATCCTAAGCTAATTTTGCTATTTAGCTTAGCATACTTAAGTAATTTTAGCTAATTTAGCTATTCAAGCTAGCATTCTAAGCTAATTTTGCTATTTAGCTGAGCATAGTTTGCCAATTTTAGCTATATTAGCTATTTCAGCTAGCATTCCAAGCTAATTTAACTTTTTAGCTTAGCATACTTAAGTAATTTTAGCTAAATTAGCTACTTAAGCTAGCATTCTGAGCTAATTCAGCTATTTAAACTGAATTTAGTGTTTAAGGTAGCATTTTTGGCTAATTTCAGCACATTTTTGCTATTTAAGCTAGCATTGTCAGCATGATTAGCAATCGTGCTAGCAAGAACAGTCAATTCAGCAAATTATCGTAGCATTGTTAGCTAACATTAGCAAGTCGGGCTAGAAAAAAAAAATTAGCAAGCTTCCAGTTTCTTCTTCTTGTCAGACACGCTAACGCCGCTAACGCTAGCAGTGCTAACGTTAGCGTTGGCGTTGCGGGGCGTGTAGTTGAACGGCGTGACGCGCGCCGCCTTGCTCGGCGAGCGGAACGTCTCCTCCGTCTGCACCGTGGCGTCGCTGGTCTGTCGCCGCTGCGGCGACAAGCTCGCCGCGCTAGCCGTTAGCTTGTCGCCGCGGGCCCGCCGCCAGGCGGCCGCGTCCTTTAGCCTGGCGCTGCCACTGGCGCTCGTCTTCGCGCTGGAGTCGGACGACGTGGAGCGTGGCGACGCTATGCTAGGCGACGACGCGTGGCGGCGGAACGCCGCGCTAGCGTTGTCGCGTTGCCGCGGCAGCGGCGCCTTCGCTAGCGGCGCCCTCGCCAGCGCTAGCTTGCGCGGCTCGTCCGAGCCCGTCCGCCTAGCTTGCGCCGCCGCCGCCGCCTTGCTAGCCCGCGGCTCCTTTATGAACGTTAGCTGCCGCGGCGGGAGCCGCGCGACGTTGTTAGCGTTAGCCGCCGCCAGCGGCGACGGCACCGGCTTCTGCTGGCGCCGCATGAACGGGATTCGCACCGGCGACTTCTGCGCCTTGCCGCCCGAGTCGTCGGAGGAGGAGCTGCGCGGCGGCGGCGGCGTGGCGCTGCGCGGCGCTAGCGTCAGCATGCTAGCGGCGTCCAACCGGTGGAGGCTCTTGGAGCGCTGGCTTGCTAAAGGGACCTGCGACGGCGGGGAGTCACGCCGCGGCGGCGTGTAGATGACGGTGCGGCCGCGCAGGACCACGGGGATGCTAGCGCCGCGCGGGCGGCGTGCGGCGAAGTCCAGCGGCTTGCTAGCGCCGCCGCCGCCGCTGCTCCACTTCCTGTTTTTCGGCGTGAAGCTCGACGCTAACGACATCACCTCTTCTGTCTCCGTCTCGTCGTCGGTGTCGGGTTTCGCCGCCAGCAGCCCGTCCACCACGCGCGCCGCGCCCTCGCGGATGGCTCGCCAATCGGTGCTGGTCAGCGACTCGTCGCTGTCCTCGGCTAGCAAGGCCTTGCTAAATTTCGCCGGCTTCTTCCGCCGCTGCTTCGGCATGGCCGACGTGATGCAGCGCTGCAGGAGGTCGTCTTCCGACTCGGCGCTGGAGCTAGCTAGCTCCCGCGCCTTGCTAGCGCTGTTAGCGTTAGCGTTGGTCTTCTTCCATTTTTTCCGGCGTTTTTCCGACTCGGCGTCGCTGATCGACGACAAATCGTCGTATTTTCTCGAGTCTTCCACGACAGGAAGTAGGAGGAGCTTGCTGAGCTCCTTGCTGCGCGCCAGCAAGCGCTGCGTGGCGGCGGCGCGGCGCGCCAGCGCGAACGCGCGCAGCTCCCGCAGACGCCTGGCGTCGCTAACCGGCATCGCGGAATTAATACACTCCTTTAAAATCTCAATATCTTCGTCGGAGTTAGCGTTAGCGTTAGCGCTAGCGTGCAGCGGCGTCAGCTTGAGCTCCACCTCCTTTTGCACGTAGTGCTCGTGCACGGGGAGCGCGCTCAGGCTGGACGCGCACGAGAAGTTCCCCGTCGTAAAAATCCGACCGGAGTCCAAATCCGGCGGCAGCGCTAGCTTGATCTCGCTAATGATGCTAGCGTCGGTCGTCGTCGTGGTCGTGGTGGTGGCGGTGGTTGAGGGTTCGATTCCCGGCGTGCGGCAGCGGCTGGGCGGCGCCGTCTGCCCGGGGCTGTCGGGCAAGTCGCTCGGCGACAAGTTGCCGTCGAGCAAGGCGTCGTCGGCCGAGTTGTCGCTGATTATGGAGCTGGCGATTGATGGCGAGCCGAACGAGCCGAGCGAGCTCACCGAGCTGCAGCGGCTCATGACGAGGGGCGTGTCCTGGACGACGTCATCGGAGGGGGCGGAGTCCGAGTCCGAGCTGAGGGAGGAGAGCGAGGAGCAGCGCGAGAAGCAGATGGGCGTGTTCTCCACTGAATACTTCTGCAAGGTCTCGTTAGCGTTAGCAGTAGCGCTAGCATTAGCGTTAGCATGGCTAGCTTGAATGCTACTAGCGTTAGCCGGCTCCTCGTCGTCGAAGCAGCCGGAATCGGACGCGTAGTTAAGCTCCGCCTCTAAGGCTTTCTGCTTTCTAACGAGCAAAGAGGGCGTGGCCGTCGCGGTCGGCGAGGGCGACGTCATCGAAAAGTGGGCGGGGCTCACGGAGAGGAGATTACGCAACGCGGCGGCGCTGCCGGCGGCGATGGCGCGGTGCCGCGAGTGCACCAGGTTGCGCAGCATGGCGGCGGCGCCCAGCTCCAACAGGAGGAGCTGGTCCGGGGAAGGGGCGGGGCTTAAGGAGGAAGCCGGGGCGGGGCTCGAGGAGAGGTGCATGAGGGCGCCGCAGGCGTTGGAGACGATGGTGAGCGAGGGCGAGCGCAGGTGGGCGAGCAAGGCCGGCAGGCAGGCGTGGGCCCGGAGGATCCGCCTGCAAGAAAAAAAAAAGGGGCGGGGTTAGATGAAAAGGGGGAGGGGTTTAAGAGAGAGGAGGGGGCGGGGTTAAAGAGAGGAGGGAGAACTTCATTATATATATTTGGGTCAATAAATGTTAAAAATAGTAAATAACAAGAAATCAATTAAAAAAAAAGAAAAAAAAGAAAAAAAAAGTAAATAATAATAGTAATAAATATATAAAAATAATAAAACGCTATAATATAATTAAATATAAAATGTAATCACTAATAGTATGGAATATAAGTGATAAATAAAATTAAAAAATAAATTAAAAAAATGTGTTAAAAAAAAGTAATAGTGACGGTAAATAAAATATAAAAAATTTAAAATAATACAAAATAAATCAATAATGCTATGTAAAATAAATAAAGTAAAAACACAATAAAGAAAAAAATATATTGTGTAAAATTAAGTAATAAATAGTGACAAAAATATTAAAAATGTGTAATTAAATAAATAAAAAAAATAATAGTATTAGTATGCAAAGTAAATAATTAAAATAAAAACAAAAAAAATTAATATTGTGTGATATAAATAATAACAATAATAACGATAATAATAATTAGTGACAATAAATAAAATAAACAATAAAGAAAACATATTGTGTAAAATAAATTATAATGATAAATAAATAACAGCAATATCTAAAATAAATAATTAAAATAAACAAAAAATCAATATTGTGTGAAGTAAATAATAAAAATAATAATAATAATAATAATATTAAATAGTGACAATAGATAAAATAAGAAATAACTAAGTTTTAAAAAAAATAAATGAATATGATCATGTAAAATGAATCATAAATTAGAAACAATAATAGAAATATTGTATAAATTAAATAGTGACAACAAATAAAATAAAAAATAATTAAAATTTTTAATGAAATGAATAATAAATCAATATGAGCATGTAATATGAATCATAAATAAATTAGACAACAATAAAGAAAAAAATGTATAACATAAATAATAGTGACAATATATACAATTGAAAACAGTTATTATAGACTAAATAAATGATAAAAATAAAACATAAAATAAAAAAGACAAAATATCAGTGCGTAACAAATGAGTGTGACAAACAAATAAAGAAACAGTGATAAAGTCAATAAGTAAATGCTAAATCAATAAAAGTATAAAATAAAAATATGAATAATAAAGTAATGACAATAAAAAAATGAAAAGACTAAAGTTATGATACATTTTATTTAAAAAAAAAGTTATATTAAACATACTACATGAATAAGTATTTGTAGAATAAATAAAAATATTGAACATATCAAAAACTAATAAATAAATAGTGAATATCAAATATATAAAAAATAAAAATATTATATATAGTGTGCATTTTTAAAAATAAATATATACATTCTAAAAATAAAAATTGTAGTTTATATAGTAATAAACAAAATGAAATATATTAAAGATATAATAAATGAAATTAGTCAATTTAATAAAATACATACAACAAAATAAAAATGAAATATATAAAAGATATCATTAAATATTAATATATTGTATAACTGACAGTCAATTTCATAAAAGAATATATGAAATAAAATAAATATATAAATCAAAAATATATTGAATAGTAAATAACACAAAATAAATAATAAAGAAACAAATAAATAAGAAATTAAAATATTAATAAAATAAGTAAATACTTATGAATAATATATAAAGAAAAAATACAATAAATTAATAGAAAATTAATTAATAAATAAAATATGCAAAGTCTAACTAGTAACAAATAAAATAAGCAGAAATTTATGAATAAGAATGTATTTTATAATAAAAAAATAAAAAAAATAAATACAAAAAAATTAGATGTTAAAAAGTAAAAAAATAAATATAAGTAAGTCAATAAAGTACAAATTTCAAATAGAAATATAAATACAATTGTATAGTAAAGTAAATAATATATAACATAAATAATAATGAATAAAATAAGAATGTAGGTGTAGTAGTAGCATTATTAGCACGGCTAGCATACTTAATATACAACTGAACCACTGCTAGCATCATTCAAACAACCGTTAGCATCATTAAATAATTAATAAAATAAAATATATCAAAAATTAACAAAAAAATAAATAGTAAATATAAAATATATATAGTAAATATAAAAAATATAAATAGTAAAAATAAAAAGTGTACGTTATATAGTAATAAATAAAATGAAATATATAAAAGATATCATTCAATATTAATATATTGTATAATAACTGACAGTCAATTTCATAAAATAATATATGAAATAAAATAAATATATAAATCAAAAATATATTTAATAGTAAATAACACAAAATAAATAATAAAGAAACAAATAAATAAGAAATTAAAATATTATTATAATAAGTAAATACTTATGAATAATATATAAAGAAAAATAGAATAAATTAATAAAAAATTTATTAATAAATAAAATATGCAAAGTCTAAATAGTAACAAATAAAATAAGCAGAAATTTATGAATAAGAATATATTTTATAATAAAAATTAAAAAAAAATAAATACAAAAAAAATAAATGTTAAAAAGTAATAAAAATAAAAAATATAAATAAGTCAATAAAGTACAAATTTCAAATAGAAATATAAATACAATTGTATAGTAAATAATATATAACATAAATAATAATGAATAAAATAAGAATGTAGGTGTAGTACTAGCATTATCAGCACAGCTAGCATACTTAATATACAACTGCACCACTGCTAGCATCATTCAAACAACCGTTAGCATTATGAAATAATAAATAAAATTAAATATATAAAAAATTAACAAATAAAATAAATAGTAAATATAAAATATATAAAAAATTAAAATATTAAATATATATAGTAAATATAAAAAATATAAAAAGTAAAAATGAAAAGTGTACGTTATATAGTAATAAATAAAATGAAATATATAAAAGATATCATTCAATATTAATATATTGTATAATAACTGACAGTCAATTTCATAAAATAATATATGAAATAAAATAAATATATAAATCAAAAATATATTGAATAGTAAATAACACAAAATAAATAATAAAGAAACAAATAAATAAGAAATTAAAATATTAATAAAATAAGTAAATACTTATGAATAATATATAAAGAAAAAATACAATAAATTAATAAAAAATTAATTAATAAATAAAATATGCAGAGTCTAAATAGTAACAAATAAAATAAGCAGAAATTTATGAATAAGAATGTATTTTATAATAAAAAATTAAAAAAAAAAAAATTAAAAAAATTAAATGTTAAAAAGTAATAAAAATTAAAAATAGAAATAAGTCAATAAAGTACAAATTTCAAATAGAAATATAAATACAATTGTATAGTAAAGTAAATAATATATAACATAAATAATAATGAATAAAATAAGAATGTAGGTGTAGTACTAGCATTATTAGCACGGCTAGCATACTTAATATACAACTGAACCACTGCTAGCATCATTCAAACGACCGTTAGCATCATTAGCATGTTTAGCATGACCGCCGCCCCCCCACCCCCTTTACCTGTAGTCCTCCCGGGTGGCCACCAGGGATGCCACGTTCCTCAGGATGCCGCCGCCGCTCTCGATGATGGCCAGCGAGTTGGTCTGGCAGCGGTACGTTAGCGTGCTGACCAGGAAGGCCAGCGCGCCGTCCACCGCGCACAGCGCCGCCTTGTTCTCCGCGCTGTGCGCCGACAGGTTCCACAGGGCGCTCAGCACGCTCTTCAGGGTGGACTCCTGGGAAACGGCGGGCGCGAGTTAGCGTGGCTGGACGGGGCTAGCATAACAACCGAGTTAGCATGAAATCTCGTAATGGAAAAAAAAAAAAACTGTTACCATGGAAACTGACCATGTTAGCCTGTTTTTTAGCTAATTAGCCTGTAGTTAGCATAGAATGAGTAGGAAGTAGTTAGGTAATTAATGTGTTATTAACATGTAATTAATGTGTTAACATGTAATTAATGTGTTATTACCATGTAATTAACGTGTAATTAACATGTAATTAATGTGTTGTTAACATGTAATTAATGTGTTATTAACATGTAATTAATGTGTAATTGACATGTAATTATCGGGGTGGACTTCTGAAACCAGCTAGCGTGGCGGTTAGCCTGTTTTTAGCTAATTAGCCTGGAGTTTGGATAAAATCAGTAGAAAATAGTAATTAACGTGTTGTCAACATGTAATTAATGTGTTATTATTAACGCAGTGTGCTAACGTGTCATTATTGCGTTATTAACATGTAATATTGAGTTAATGACATGTTATTAATGCATTATTAGCATGTAATTACTATGGTATTAAATCAAAATTAGTTATTAAAATATTATTTTGTTAACACAATGTGTTAAACATAATCAATGTGTTCTTAACAAGTAATTAATGTGTTATTAACACTGTTACTAACATAATCACTTAACGCATAGGGGGTTTACATGTAATTACTCTGTTATAATCATGTAACTAATGTGTTATTAACACTTATTAACTGTGTTATTAACATGTAATGAATGTGATACTAACATGTAGTTAATGTGTTATTAACATGTAATAGTGAGTTAATAACATGTTATTAATGCACTAGTAACATGTAAATACTATGTTATTAACTCATAATATGTAATAATGTTATTGTCTTAACATATAATGTGTTATAAACATAATGAATGAGTTCTTAACAAGTAATTAATGTGTTAACATAGTGTGTTACTAACGTGTAATCACTGTTATTAACGCATTGGGGGTTTAATAACATGTAATACATGTAATTAATGTGTTATTAACATGTAATTAATGTGTTATTAACATGTATTTAGCCCGTCACTGGTGTTTGAGCTCACCTTGGTGGCCCTGAGCGCGCAGGCGGTGAGCGCGGCCACGCAGCCCACGTCGCGCAGCAGGCGGCGGCTGCTGACCGGCGCCCTCCAGGACAGGTTCCTCAGGATGCTGCTGACCACCTGCTGCAGCTCCTCCGAGTCCGACTCCAGCTGCCGCACCAGCGCCTGCAGCGGGGCGGCCCGCGAACACAGCGTGGCCTGAGGGCACGCCGGCAGAGAGGGAGAGGTTAGCTTAAAGGCTGATGTAGCAGGAATGGGAAAGAAAAGCATAGAAGCTAGCTAAAAGGCTAACGTAGCCTAGAGATGAAGGAAAGTCAGCCTGAAAGCTAGCATGACGGCTAATGTAGCCTTGAAGTGAAAGCTAGCTTAAAAGCTATTGTAGCCTTGAGATAACAGGAAGTTAGCATACATTAGGATTTGCCATTAGCATTAGCGTATTTTAGGTCCTTTTGGGCCAAAATTACTGCACAAAATGTTAACACCAAAGCTAGCTAGCATTAGCATTAGCCATTAGCCGTTAGCATTAGCATTTTGGGGTTATTTTTTTGGCCAAATATTACATGTTTCAAGTTAGCATTTTTGCTGTTTTTCTATGTATTTAAATCCCAAAAGTAGCAAGCATTAGCAATTAGCATTAGCACTTAGCATTAGCATTGCCTTGGGCCAAAATGACACATGTAAAGGTCACTTTTATTGTTTTGTTCTTATTTACTTTTCAACACAAATGCCAGCTAGCTTTAGCATTACTCGTTAGCCATTACCATTAACAGTTAGCATTAGCATTTTTGGATGCTTTTAGGCCAAAACAACATGTTCAAGGTTAGCATTTTCATTGTTTTGTTGTCTGATCCAAAACTAGGTAGAATTAGCCATTAGCAATAGCAATAGCCGTTAGCATTAGCAATTTTGTGGGTGTTTCATGGGAAATAATTTACGTTTTCAAGTTAGTACTTGCATTTTTCTTTAATCCAAAAGTAGCCAGCATTAGCATGAGCGTTACCGGTTAGCATTAGCCCACCTTGTTAGCCACGTCCCCGAAGGTGAGGTTGGTGACGGCCATGCCGGCGTAGCGCCGCAGGCTGAGGTTGACGGGGTCGCCGGGGGCGCCGTACAGCTCCTGGTCCAGCTGGATGAGGTCGGCCACCGCCTGCAGCCCGCCTGTAACCGCGGCAACCGCCGTTAGCATCGCCGCGCCAACCGGAAGCTAGCTATTAGCACTTAAAGTTACATTACTAGCATCATGGTGTGTGAAACGTCCCCAAAGGTGAGTTTTGGTTAAAAACATGAGTTTTGACTGCTAGCATTAGCTGTTAGCATCACCTTGCTAACAGGAAGTTAGCATTTACAGTGACATTTAGCACGCGAAAGCTGCTAGCAACGTCCACGAACGGTGAGGTTATGAATATAAAATTTGGGCGTTAGCATTTATCTGTAAGCATTAGCATTTTATGCGTTGTTAACATGTAATTAAGGTATTATTAACTTGTAATTAATTTTAAATTAACACATAATTAGTGCTTTGAACATGTACTTAATGTCTTATTACCTGAACTTAATTTGTTAAGACATAATTCATTAACATGTAATTAATGTCTTATTATTTTGTAATTAATGTTTCATTAAGTCATAACTAATGTGCTATTAACATGTAATTAATGTCTAATTAACTTATAATTAATATTAAGGAATAATGTGTTACTAACATGTAATTAAGGTTTTATTAACTTGTTCTTACTTTTTAAGACATAATTCATTGATAACTTGTAACTAATGTGTTATTAACTGGTAATTAATGTGTTATTAAGGAAAAATTAACATGTTAACATGTAATTAACGTCTACCTAACTAGACATAATTAATGCAATATTAACATGTAATAAATGTCTTATTAACTTCTAATCAATGTGTTTTTAAGGCATAATTAACATGCTAACATGTGATTAACGTCTACCTAACTAGACATAATTAATGCATTACGAACATGTAATTAATGTCTTATTAGCTTGTAATTATGCTGTTATTAAGGCATAATTAACATGTTAACATGTTATTAATGTCTAATTAACAAGACATAATTAATGTGTTACTAACATGTAATTAATGTGTTGTACAGTTACAGTGATTTTGAATGACATGTAGTAAATTTAACATCTATTTCGCCAGGTATTGCCATATTAGTAACAATTAAATCAAGTGTTAATAACGTGTAATTAACATCTTACTAACATCTAATGAACAAAAGATTAACAATTGACTTCTGAATGGGTAATTAATGTATTATTATCATGTAATTAAGGTACTAATAACGTGTAATTACCATGGTAACATTGGCATTTCTTTCTAGTTTGAGGCCAAAATGACACGCTACAATTTAGCATTGGCGTCTTTCTCATAAAATTAGCATTAGCTTTCGCATTTCTTGCTATTTTTTTAATAGTTAGCATTAGCCGTTAGCATTTTGTAACATTTTTCTTTTCTGGCCAAAAAGTTGGCATTAGCAATGCTTTTTACTAGCTACACTTAGCTAAGATTAGCATGAGCATTGTTTTATTTTTTTAAAGAGATACATGTTGGCCATTAGCATTAGCTGTTAGCATTAGCATTTTTTCTAGGTTTTAGCCAAAATCACATGTTGGAATTTAGCATTAGCTTCTTATTTAAAAAGAAAAAACTAGAATTAGCATTAGCATTTTTAATTTTTTTTAATAACTATATGCTAACAGTTAGCGTTAGCTGTTAGCATTAGCATTTTTCTAGTGGCTTTGGTCAAAATTACATGTAATTTAGCATTAGCTTTAGCATTTCAAAAGAATTACCATTAGCCTTTCGCATTTTGGAAATAGTTAGCATTAGCCATTAGCATTTTGCTACATTTTTCTTTTCCGGCTAATAGTTAGCATTAGCCGTTAGCATTTTGTAGTTTTTGCTTTGTTTTTTTTTTTTTTTCTTTTTTTTAAAGCCAAAACAACATGCTGGCAGTTAGCATTAGTGGCTAGCGGGTTGGCGGTTAGCTCACCTAGCTCGTTCATGGCGCGGCGGTACTCCTCCTCGAAGGACAGCTTCATGAGCGCGCACGTGGCCTGCACGAGCTGCGGGTCCAGCGGCTCCGGGGCGCCTGCAAAACGACACGCAAGCTAGCAATGCTAAAGATGCTAATGTGGCTAAAGATGCTAATGAAAAAAAAAAATTAGTAATTACAATAAATATTAAAAGAAAACAAAAATTGAAAAATAGAAAAAAACAAAAAAATAATTAAAATAATTATAAAAAATAAGCTAGCAATGCTAAAGATGCTAATGTGGCTAAAGATGCTAATTAAAACAAATATAATTATTAATTACAATAAATATAGAAAAATTAAAAAAAATTGAAAAATAGAAAAAAACAAAAAAATAATTAAAACAATTATAAAAAATATACTAGCAATGCTAAAGATGCTAATGTGGCTAAAGATGCTAATTATAAAAAAATAAATTATTAATTACGATAAATATTAAAAAAAAATAAAAAAAATTAGAAAAATAGAAAAAAAATTTAACAAAAATAATTATAATACTTATAAATAATATGCTAGCAATGCTAAAGATACTAATGTGGCTAAAGATGCTAATTATAAAAAAGTATAATTATTAATTACGATAAATATTAAAAAAATTAAAAATAATTAGAAAAATAGAAAAAAAATTAAATAAAAATAATTACAATAGTTATAAATAATATGCTAGCAATGCTAAAGATACTAATGTGGCTAAAGATGCTAATTATAAAAAAGTATAATTATTAATTACGATAAATATTAAAAAAATTAAAAATACTTAGACAAATAGAAAAAAAATTAAATAAAAATAATTACAATAGTTATAAATAATATGCTAGCAATGCTAAAGATGCTAATGAAAAAAATCTAATTATTAATTACAATATATATTTTAAAAAATTAGAAAAATTGGAAAAATAGAAGAAATATTAAACAAAAATAATTATAATTACAAATGATATGCTAACAATGCTAAAGATGTTAATGAAAAAAAAAAATTATTAACTACAATTAAACGCTATAAAAAGTTCAGATCTGGTCCTTTAGCCCCGCCCCCTGCCGCAAGCCCCGCCCACCTGCGTCCCCGCGCTGCCGCCGCTCCTCCAGCCAGTCCCAGCCGCTGTCGCAGTGCGTGCGGATCTGCTCCAGCAGGAGTAGAACCCTCGCCTCGCGCCTGCCTTGCCCCTCGTCGGCCTGCGAGCACACCACGTTGTGGAGCGCCGCCGCCGCCCGCGACTTGGCCTCGCGGCTCACGGCGGGGGCGGGGCCGTCGCCGGCGTCGCCGTGCAGGATTTGCACCAGCAGCGGCACGCAGCCCGAGCGCCGCAGAGCAAGGCAGCTGTCCTGGGAGCTGGACAGGGCCAGCAGCGTGCGCGACAGGTCCTCCGGGTCGCGGCCCGCCAGCAGGGACAGCAGCCACAGCACCGCCTCCACCTGCAGGGGGGCGGGGCCAGAGGAGGGGGAGGGGGCGGGGCCACAAAGCAGACAGGAAGTAGTGGGAAATGAGTAAATACATGTAAATATATAAAAAAAATACTTACAATAATAGTGAAAATAGTAATAAGAGTAATGAAGTAAATACAAATAAAGTATATTAAATAAAATAGTAAAAAATAGAAATATATAAATTAAACATAAAAAAATAAAAATAAAAAAGTAAATAAGAAATAACAGTATTAAAGGTTTTATGATATAAAAAATAAATAAAATGAAATATGAGCAATAAAGTAAATAGAAATAAAGTATATTCAATAAAATAATAAAAAATGGAAATATATAAATTAAACATGAAAAAATAAAAAATAAAAATAAAAAAGTAAATAAGAAATAACAGTATTAAAGTATTTATGATATAAAGAATAAATAAAATGAAATATGAGCAATAAAGTAAATAGAAATAAAGTATATGAAATGAAAAAAATAAAAAATAGAAATAGAAAAATATAATTTAAAAATAAAATAAAAAAGTAAGTAATTAATAAAAGTTTTATGATATAAAAAATAAATAATAAACTGAATAAATACATGTAAACAAATAAAAAAAAATTACAATAATAATGAAAATAAATAAAATATAATAAGAGTGATAAAGTAAATAAAAATTAAGTATATTGAATAAATAAATAAAAAAATAGAAATATATAAATTAAACAAAAAAAATTTAAATAAAAAAGTAAATAAGAAATAAGAGTAATGATATAAAAAATAAATAAAATGAAATATGAGCAACAAAGTAAATATAAATAAAGTATATGAAATGAAAAAAATAAAAAATAGAAATATAAAAAATTAAATAAAAAATAAAAATAAAAAAGTAAGTAAGTAATAAAAGTTTTATGATATAAAAAATAAATAATAAACTGAATAAATACATGTAAACAAATAAAAAAATTACAATAATAATGAAAATAAATAAAATATAATAAGAGTAATAAACTAAATAGAAATAAAGTATAAACATAAAATAGAAAATAAAAAAGGAAATATAAAAAATGTAACAAATAAAAATCTAAATAAAAAATAAAAATAAAAAAAGTAAATAAGTAATAACAGTAATAAAGGTTTCATGATATAAAAAATAAATAAAATGAAATATAAGCAAGAAAATAAATAGAAATAAAGTATATAACATGAAAAAAATAGAAAACTTAAAAATTAAATAAAAAATAAAAATAAAAAAGTAAAAAAGTAATAAAAGTTTTATGATATAAAAAATAAATTAAAACTGAAAAAATACATGTAAATAAATAAATACTAAAAATTTAAATAATAACGAAAATAAATAAGATACAGTAAGAGTAATAAAGTAAATATAAATAAAGCATATAAAATAAAAAACATTAAAAAATAGAAATATGAAAAATTATACAAATCCAAAAAATAATAAAAAAATTAAAATAAAAAAGTAAAACAGTATTAACAGTAATAAAGATTTTATGATACAAAATAAAAAATAAACTGAATAAATAAATGTAAATAAATAAAAAAAAATAAAAATACTAAGAACAATAAATAAATCATAAGAGTAATACAGTAAATAGAATTAAAGTATATAAAATAAGAAAAATAAAAAATAGAAATATAAAAAAAATTTGATTAAAAATAAATAAAAAATAAAAATGAACTAAATAAGTAATAATAGTAATAAAGGTTTTATGATATTAAATAAATAATAACTGAATAAATAATGTATAAATAAATAATAAAAATGAAAATAATAATGAAAATAAATATAAAATATAATAAGAGTAGTAAAGTAAATAGAAATAAGTATCAAACACAAATAGAAAATAAAAGAGAAATATAAAAATGTAACAAATAAAAATCTAAATAAAAATAAAATAAAAAAAGTAAATAAGTTAATAACCGTAATAAAGGTTTCATGATATAAAAAATAAATAAAATGAAATATAAGCAAGAAAATAAATAGAAATAAGATATAACATGAAAACAATAGAAAACTTAAAAATTAAATAAAATAAAATAAAAAAGTAAAAAAGTAATAAAAGTTTTGATATAAAAATAAATTTAAAACGAAAAATACATGTAAATAAATAAATACTAAAAATTTAAATAATAACGAAATAAATAAGATACAGTAGAGTAATAAAGTAAATATAAATAAAGCATATAAAAATAAAAAACATTAAAAAATAGAAATATGAAAAATTATACAAATCCAAAAAATAATAAAAAAATTAAAATAAAAAAGTAAAACAGTATTAACAGTAATAAAGATTTTATGATACAAAATAAAAAATAAACTGAATAAATAAATGTAAATAAAAAAAAAAAAAAAATACTAAGAACAATAAATAAATCATAAGAGTAATACAGTAAATAGAATCAAAGTATATAAAATAAGAAAAATAAAAAATAGAAAGATAAAACAAATTTGATTAAAAATAAATAAAAAATAAAAATGAACTAAATAAGTAATAATAGTAATAAAGGTTTTATGATATTAAAATAAATAATAAACTGAATAAATACATGTATATAAATAAATAATAAAAATTGAAATAATAATGAAAATAAATAAAATATAATAAGAGTAGTAAAGTAAATAGAAATAAAGTATAAAACACAAAATAGAAAATAAAAAAGAAATATAAAAAATGTAACAAATAAAAATCTAAATAAAAAATAAAAATAAAAAAGTAAATAAGTAACAATAATAAAGGTTTTATGATATTAAAAATAAATAAAATGAAATATAAGCAAGAAAGTAAATAGAAATAAAGTATATAAAATGAAAAAAATAGAAATATAAAAAATTAAATAAAAAGTTAAAATAAAAAAGTAAATAAGTAATAAAAGTTTTATGATATAAAAAATAAATGAAAAACTGAATAAATACATGTAAATAAATAAATAATAAAAATTTAAATAAAAATGAAATAAATAAATATAATAAGAGTAATAAAGTAAATATAAATAAAGCATATATATATATATATATATATATATATATATATATATATATATATATATATATATATATATAAAGTAGAAATATGAAAAATTATACAATTCCAAAAAATAAATAAAAAATTACAAATTAAAAAGTAAAAAATATTAACAGTAATAAAGATTGTATGATACAAATTAAAAAAAACACACTGAATAAATAAATGTAAATGAATAAAAATACTAAAAATAATAATTACAATAAATAAAACGTAATAAGAGTACAACAGTAAATAGAATCAAAGTATATAAAACAAGAAAAATAAAAAATAGAAATAAACTAAATAAGTAATAACAGTAATAAAGGTTTTATGATATAAAAAATAAATAAACTGAATAAATAAATGTAGATTAAAAAAAGGTAGAAAAAGATTAAAAAACAATGAAAATAAACTAAATAAAGGTATATTAACTATTAAGTATTAAATATAATAAAGAAATGTATCACTATAAATACAATAAAAATAAGTTCAGGTAAATAATAAATAATAAAAACAATAATTATTGTAATTCATGTATAATTAATTTAAATGTATGATAATAAATAATACATATAATAAATAAATATAAATATATCAATAAAAAAATCAATACAATTCGAATAAAAATAGAAATATTAAAAAGTAAATAAAATTAAACAAACAATAAAATAAATATTTAAAAAAATAAAATGACAATAGAATAAAACAAAAATGACTTAAACAATAAGAATTTAAAAAATAAAAACAATAAAACAATAAAAAACAAAATAAATACATTTAAAAAAGAATAATAAATAGTTAACAAAATAAAATAAAAAAACAATAAGATAAGTAAAAAATAAAATGAAAATAAAATGAAATAAAAATGACATAAATAAGAATAAAAAAATAAGAAAACAATAAAATATAAAATAAAAAAATAAATACAATTAAAATTAAAAATAGAAATAACAAATAGAGAATAGAATAAAAAAACAATAAAAAAAATGAAAATAAAATACAATAAAAATGAAATAAATAAGAATTAATTAAAAAAACAATACAATAAAAAATAAAATAAACAAAATAAATGCAATAAGGTTTAGTAAATAGTAAGTAATAAATTATGAAATTCAAATGGTCCAGGTGTGTGTGTGTGTGTGTGTGTGTGTGTGTGTGTGTGTGTGTGTGTGTGTGTGTGTGTGTGCGTGTGCGTGTGTGTGTGTGTGTTGGAACCTTGTTCCCTCCGTCGGAGCTCTCCGAGTTGCAGTTCTCCGGCTCTCCAGCGGGCGGACGCTCGGCGCCGCACAGCTGCGCACACACACACAAATACGCACTCATCAGTGATGATGTCATCGCGCGGCCACGAGAGTTCCTCAAACGCTCACCTGCACCTGGCTCTCCTGCGTGCCCCGCACCTCCTGCAGCTCCTTCTCCAGCTGCTCCAGCCGCGCCGCGCGCACCTGTTAGCATGCTAGCGTCAGTCGCGCTAAGAGATATGCTAACGCCTGCTAGCTTGTGATCTAGTGTCGTGTTGCAGTTAGCATGATTTGGGGGCATGCTATTGTGCATGATAATGCTTGTTAGCGTGTGCTAGCATCCCTTCAAGAAGTATGTGTTAGCATGTTGAACTAGCTCCTGTTAGCATCCCTGCACAAAGCAGCAACAATTTAGGGGTCCCTTAAAACAAATACGGACTATTTAAGGGTCCCTTAAAACCACTATGAACCATTTAAGGGTCCCTTAAAACCACTAAACTCCAGTTAAGGGTCCCTTAGAACCACGATGGACCATTTAAGGGTCCATTAAAACGACTAAGAACCACTTAAGGGTCCCTTAAAACCACTAAGGACCATTTAAGGATCCCTTAAAACCACTAAATACCACTTAAGGATCCCTTAAAACCACTAAATACCACTTAGGGGCCCTTAAAACCACTAAATAGCACTTAAGGGTCCCTTAAAACCACTAAGGACCATTTAAGGGTCCCTTAAAACCACTATGGACCATTTCAGGGTCCCTTAAAACCATTAAATACCGCTTAAGGTTCCCTTAAAACCACTATGGCCCCTTAAAGGGTCCCTTAAAACCACAAAGGACCATTTAAGGGTCCCTTAAAACCACTAAATGCCACTTAAGGGTCCCTCAAAACCACTATGGACCATTTAAAAGTCCCTTAAAACCACTAAATACCACTTTCGAGTCCCTTAAAACCACTAAGGACCATTTAAGGGTCCCTTAAAACCACTAAATACCACTTAAGGGCCCCTTGAAACCACTAAATACCAATTAAGGGTTCCTTAAAACTACTATGGACCATTCAAGGGTCCCTTAAAACTACTATGGACCATTTAAGGGTCCCTTAAAACCACTATGGATTAATTAAGGGTCCCTTAAAACCACTATGGACCATTTAAGGGTCCCTTAAAACCACTAAATACCACTTAAGGGTCCCTTAAAACCACTATGGACCATTTAAGGGTCCCTTAAAACCAATAAATACCACTTAAGGGTTCCTTAAAACCGCTATGGACCATTTCAGCATTCCTGAAAACAATTAAAGACTATTTAAGGGTCACTTAAATCCACTATGAAGCATTTAAGGGTCCCTTAAAACAATTAAGGTTAGCATATGTGTTAGCATCCTTTCACGAATTAGCATATGTGTGAAGAGATGCGTTAGCATCCCTTTAAGTAGCACCTGGAAGTAGCATGTGCTAGTGTACTCACCTGCGCACGCTGCAAGGCATGCTGGGAGCCGAAGCGGCGCTCCATGGCGGCGCGCAGCTGCTGCGCCTCGCAAGCTAGCTGCTGGCGGATCAGGTCCATCTGCAGGGAGAACTGCAGCCGCCACGGCTAGCTTAGTGCTAATGCTAATACCCGCTGACGCCAGCTATTGCTAGCTAAAGCTTTGTCACTAAACAAGCTAAATGCTATTGTTAACTACAGTTTCTTCACTAAAGCTAAATGCTAATGCTAACTGCAGTTTTGTCACTAAACAAGCTAAATGCTAATGCTAACTATAGTTTTGTCACTAAACAAGCTAAATGCTAATGCTAACTACAGTTTTGTTACTAAACAATCTAAATGCTAATGCTAACTACAGTTTTGTCACTAAACAAGCTAAATGCTAATGCTAACTACAGTTTTGTCACTAAAGCTAAATGCTAATGCTAACTACAGTTTTGTCACTAAAGCTAAATGCTAATGCTAACTGCAGTTTTGTGACTAAACAAGCTAAATGCTAATGCTAACTACAGTTTTGTCACTAAAGCTAAATGCTAATGTTAACTACAGTTTTGTCACTAAAGCGAAATGCTAATGCTAACTACAGTTTCGTCACTATAGCTAAAAGCTAATGCTAACTACAGTTTTGTCACAAAACAAGCTAAATGCTAACGCTAACTGCAGTTTTGTCACAAAACAAGCTAAATGCTATTGCCATTGCTACGCACGATAAACGCTAATGCTAACCTTTACTAGACACATGCTAATGCTAGCGGCACTCACCGCGTCGATGCGCGGCAGCTGCGCTAGCCGCTGCGTTAGCGCCTCCAGCTGGCTGAAGTACCAGCGGCGCTCGCGCTCGTCGCGGTCCGTCTCGCCCAGCAGGAGCTCCCTGTTTGAAGAAACCGTTAGCATGTAGCTGTTAGCACGTAGCATCAGCCAGCATGCAGCTGCTAGCATGTCGGATTCATTGTTAGCATCCCCCATCCGTTAACATTGAGTTTTTTTATGCAACGTTAGCATATCCCGATGATTAACTTGGAGCCATTAGCATCGTTAGCATCTGCCATCCCTTAACATGGGATGATTAGCACTGTTAGCATCTCCATCCGTTAACATGGAGATGTTAGCATCGCCCATCCATTAACATGGTGTCTTTAGCATTATTAGCATGTCCATCCATTAACATGGTGTCTTTAGCATTATTAGCATCTCCCATCAATTAACATGGTGTCTTTAGCATTATTAGCATGTCCATCCATTAACATGGTGTCTTTAGCATTATTAGCATCTCCCATCAATTAACATGGTGTATTTAGCATTATTAGCATGTCCATCCATTAACATGGTGTCTTTAGCATTATTAGCATCTCCCATCAATTAACATGGTGTCTTTAGCATTATTAGCATGTCCATCCATTAACATGGTGTCTTTAGCATTATTAGCATCTCCCATCCATTAACATGGTGTCTTTAGCATTATTAGCATCTCCCATCAATTAACATGGTGTCTTTAGCATTATTAGCATGTCCATCCATTAACATGGTGTCTTTAGCATTATTAGCATCTCCCATCAATTAACATGGTGTATTTAGCATTATTAGCATCTCCCATCTAATAACATGGGGTTTTAGCATTATTAGCATCTCCCATCTAATAACATGGGTTTTAGCATTATTAGCATCTCCCATCTGATAACATGGTGTTTAAGCATTATTAGCATCTCCCATCTGATAACATGGTGTTTTAGCATTATTAGCATCTCCCATCTAAGAACTGGGTGTTTTAGCATTATTAGCATCTCCCATCTGATAACATGGTGTTTTAGCATTATTAGCATCTGCCATCTGATAACATGGTGTTTTGGCAATATTAGCATCTCCCATCTGATAACATGGTGTTTTAGCGCTATTAGCATCTCCCATCTAATAACATGGTGTTTTAGCATTATTAGCATCTCCCATCTAATAACATGGTGTTTTAGCATTATTAGCATCTCCCACCTAATAACATGGCGTTTTAGCATTATTAGCATCTCCCATCTGATAACATGGTGTTTTAGCATTATTAGCATCTCTCATCTGATAACATGGTGTTTTAGCATTATTAGCATCTCTCATCTAATAACATGGTGTTTTAGCATTATTAGCATCTCCCATCTGATAACATGGAGATTTTAGCATTTTTAGCATCTCCATCCATTAACATGGAGACTTTAGCATCTCCCATCTGTTAACATGGAGATTTTAGCATTTTTAGCATCTCCATCCATTAACATGGAGATTTCAGCATCTCCCATCCGTTAACATGGAGACTTTAGCGTCTCCCATCCGTTAACATGGGGTGTTAGCATCATTTAGCATCACCCATCCGCGAGCATGGCCCCGTTAGCGCCGTTAGCTCACCTCTCCCGGTACAGCTCCTCCAGCGCGCCGGGCCGGCCGTCGCCGCCGCCGCAGCTGATGGTGGGCGGGGCCCCGTCCAGGAAGTGATGCGGCTCCTCGCAGGTGGGCGTGGTCAGCTCCGAGGCCCCGCCCCCCACCGGCCGCCGCAACTCGTAGTAATTGGTCAGATCCATGTGCAGCTCTGCGTTTTTTGTTTTGACAAAAAAAAAGACGCTAACGGTTAGCATGACGCTAACCAGGAAGTGGCGTGTTTTTTTTTTTTTTTCTAAGCTAGCGTACCTTTGAGCTGATGTAGCACGTCGCTACGTCCGGACGATGCTAACGACCCCGCCTCCTGCTCCAGCTTGCTCTGCAGCTGCTTTAGCGCCTCCTGGAAAAAGGGGGCGGAGCCAAAAGGTGAGCTAGCATAGCATCCCAGAGCTAGCTAGAAAAAAGAAAAAAAAAAAACAGCCTGAAACTAAGCTTGAGGCTAGCATGACAGCTAAAATAAGCTAAAGGTGTCGTGAAGCTAAGGCTAATGCTAACAGAAAACTAGCCTAGCACTAGCAAAACAAGTAGCCTATAGCTAACGCAAGCCTAGCCTTAAAGCTAACCAATCGTACAGCTAACTGCAACTAGCCTAATGCTAACATTAAACTAGCTTAAAAGTAGCTTAAAGCTAACCTCAAACTGGCCAAATGCTAACCTCAAATTAGCCTAATGCTAACCTAAAACTAGCCTAACTCTAAGGTTAAACGAAGCTAGTTTTAGGTTAGCAATAGGCTAATTTTTTATTAGCGATTGGCTAGTTTTAGGTAGCCTAGGCAGCCATAAGCTAACTGAAAAGTAGCCTAATGCTAACGTGAAACTAGCATAAAGCTAGAATGCCGCTAACAAAATGCTAACCAAAAGCTAGCTCAAAAGTACCCTATTGCTAACAAAAAACTAGCCTAATGGTAACATAACATTAGCCTGATGCTAACATAAAAAAGTATAGTACTAGCCTAATGCTAACATAAATCGAGCCTGATGCGAAGATTAAACTAGCATAAAAGTAGCCTAATGCTAACATAAAACTAGCATAACATGAGCATAAAGCCAACATTAAACTAGCCTAATGCTAACATAAAACTAGCATAAAATGAGCGTAAAGCTAACATTAAACTAGCATAAAATGAACCTAACGCTAACATAAAACTAGCATAAAAATTAGCCTAATGCTAATATATAAGTAGCCCAATGCTAACATAAAACTAGCATAAAACGAGCCTAATGCTAACATTAAACTAGCCTAATGCTAACATAAAACTAGCTTTATGCTCGCATCAAAACAGCCCAATGCTAACATTAAACTAGCATAAAATGAACCTAACGCTAACATAAAACTAGCATAAAAATTAGCCTAATGCTAATATAAAAGTAGCCCAATGTTAACATAAAACTAGCATAAAACGAGCCTAATGCTAACATTAAACTAGCCTAATGCTAACATAAAACTAGCTTTATGCTCGCATCAAAACAGCCCAATGCTAACATAAAACTAGCATAAAATCAGCGTAACGCTAACATTAAAGTAGCCTAATGCTAACATAAAACTAGCATAAAATTAGCCTGATGCTAGCATAAAAGCAGCCTACTGCTAACATAAAACTAGCATAAAATGAGCATAAAGCTAACATTAAACTAGCCTAATGCTAACATAAAACTAGCATAAAAGCAGCCTAATGCTAACATAAAACTGGAATAAAATGAGCGTAAAGCTAACATTAAACTAGCCCAACGCTAACATAAAACTAGCATAAAACGAGCCTAATGCTAACATTAAACTAGCCTCTGCTAACATAATGCTAGCTTAATGCTAAGAGAAAACTACCCTAAATGTAGCCTGATGCTAACATGAAAACAGCTTCAATGCAGCTTCATGCTAACATAAAATAACTAGCACTAGCATTAGCATTAGCATTAGCATGCGGGCGAGCCACCTTCATGCCGCTGGTCTCGCTCTCCAGCTTGCTCAGGTGCTGCACGTTGTGGTTGAGCTCGCGCCGCAGGCTGGAGTTCTCCTGGCGCAGCGCCTCCACCTGGTGGGCCAGCTGGTCGTACGACGCCGTCGCCATGGCGACCGGCCGGCTGGAGGCTGGAGGCTGGAGGCTGGAGGCTGGAGGGGAAAGGGGGCGGCGGCTACCGTCGCCGCGGGAGACGGTCGGGGAAAATGAACAAAGCTAGATTAGATCACAAAAGATGTAGGGCAGTGGTTCAACAAATAAATAAATAAATAAATAAAAAACATATATATTCCAAATAATAATAATAATAATAATTAATAAAAAACTGAATAAAAATAAATAACATTTTATCTAATATAATACAAACTTGAATAGTAAATAAAAAAAATTTTAAAAAAATTATAATTAACTATTATAATAAATAATAACTGAATGTATTTTTTATAAATATGTTAAATTAAAAAGAATAATTAATATAAAATAATAATAATAACAATAATAATAATACAAGTATAAAAAAATAAAGTAACACAAAAACAATTAAAATAAAATTAAGAAAATAAAATTAAAATAAAAAATTTTAAAATTAATAAATAAAAATGATAATAATAATAATAATAATAATAATAATAATAATAATAATGATACATATCTATTTTTTATTTAAAGTAACACAAAAAAACACATTAAAAAAACAATTAAAATGAAATTAAAATAAAAAAAATAAATAGTAACAATACTAAAAATATAAACAAATTAAAAAATTAAAAATAAAGTAAAACAAAAACAATAAAATAAAATTTAAAAAATAAATTTAAAATAACAAATTTAAATTAATAATAATAATAATAATAATAGTAATAATAATAATAATAAGTATATAAAAACATTAAAAAAACTACAAAAAATAAAGTAAAACAAAAACAATAAAATTAAATTAAAAAAATAAATTTAAAATAAATTTAAATAATAATAATAATGATAAAACTGGAATAAGCTGAAGCATCACCCTGTTAGCATCAGTCAGTTAGCATCAGTTTGTTAGCATTAGCCTGTTAGCATCAGTCTGTTAATATTAGCCAGTTAGCATCAAACTGCTAGCATCAATCTGTTAGCATAAACTTGTTAGCGCCAGTCAATTAGCCTATTAATATCATAGCATCATCCTGTTAGCATCAAGTCATTTCCATTGTTGTTGTTGTTGTTTACCTTGTTGTTTATCTTGTTGTTCTCCCTGTCGGCGATGCTAGCAGGCTAGCTAGCTAGCTAGCGGAGCGTGTCCCGGACCTGTAAACAAACAAACAAACAAACAATCACACAAAATAGCAGGTAAACAAATGAACAACCAGAAACAAGTGAAATATCAACAAGTAAACAACAAACAAATGATGTCAATCAAAACAAGAAACAGCTAAACAACCAATGTAAACAAACAATCAAATAAAATAGTAACAACCATGAAAACAAACGTCAATTATTGGAACAATGTAAACAACTAATCAACTAATGTCAACAAACAACAACAAAAACATGGAAACTGTAAACAAACAAGAATCTGAATGAAAAACAAACAATAACAAAACAAATGCAAACAGTTCAATCAATGTAAACAAAATTATGTAAACAAACAATCATCAAATGAAACAGTGTAAACAATCCCTGTAAACATGTATTGTAAACAAGTTAAACAAACAGTCCATGTAAACAATGAATAACAAAAACAAACAAGTAACTGATGAAAACAAACAAGAACAATAATCAGATGTAAGCAATGTAAACAAACAATGAACTCTTGTAAACAAACTTGCAACTAACGATGTAAATAATCTAATAACAGCCAATGTGAACAAACAGCTGATGTAAACAAATGACTGATGTAAACAATAAGCCATGTGAACAAACTTGCAACAAACGGTGTAAACAATCTAAAAACAGTCAATGTAAACAATCAACTGGTGTAAACAAACAATGACTCATGTAAACAAACTTGCAACAAATGATGTAAACAATCTAAAACAGCCGATGTAAACAAACAGTTGATGTAAACAAAGGACTGATGTTAACAATAAGTTATGTAAACAAACTTACAACAAACGATGTAAACAATCTAAAAACAGCCGATGTAAACAAAGAACTGGTGTAAACAAACAATGACTCATGTAAACAAACTTGAAACAAATGATGTAAACAATCTGAAATAGCTGATGTAAACAAACAACGGATGTAAACAAACAATAACTCATGTAATGGAAACAAAGAAAAGAGGATGTAAACAAACAACAATCGATGAATGTCAACAAACAATAACAAAAACTGACAGAAGCAACTGCTGAAATAACGTAACAAATAAAGTGATGTAAACAAAAACAAACAAGAAAAAAATGATGTAAACAAACAATCATTGAAACATTGTAAAAAAAGCAACTGACGAAACTAAAAAATAACAACAAATCGATATCTGTAAAAAAAAATGACGATGAAGTGGGGAGTGGGTTGCCATGGCTACCAGGCCGGTTACCACGGCAACCGGCTCTCTGGGAACCGGGATGGAGATCTAGATATCTACAGCCTGCAGTAAACAACTGACAGATAAACAAACAAACAAATAAGACAATATGAAAGTAATAAGATATAAAAATAAAGATAAAAATAAAGATAGGATATAAAACAAAAAAACAATAAGAAAAATGTTTAAAAAATACGAAAAAAAATTTGAAAAAAACCTGGAAAATAATTACAAAGAATAAAAAAATGTATGAAAATAAATTTAGAATGTAAAACAAAAACAATAATAATAAGAAAAATAGTAAAAATGAATAAATTAAAGATAGAAGATGAAACTAAAACAAAAATTTAAAAATGTAATAAATAACTAAATTTAAAAATAAATACGGAATATAAAACTGAAAAAAATAACAAAAATGTAAAAAATTTAATACAAAAACAAATATATAATATACAACAATAACAATGATAAAAAATAGCAAAAATAAATATAAATTAAAGCCGCGAGCGGCGTCAAAAGGCCCTCGCCCGCTGCTTACCTGACCCACCCCGTTTCATTCTTTCATTGATGTTTGTCAAATTTGGCACATTTCCATGGCAACAAGTAAAATTGATTTGATGGGAGATTTTTCACTTGGGCCCATTAGAATAACATGGGGAACTTCAGCCATTGCCACGGCAACACCGTTGATAATACAACATGGTTACCATTTGCTTTTTTGATCGGGACGACATGAAGGAATTATCACCCAAATTCCATTGATTTCTGATGAACTAATAATTTTACTCCCCATACAGATTTTATTTTGATTCTGTAGGGGGCGCTGTAACACCGATTTTCAAAGTTTCACTGTCAATGTGTCCAGGAACAAAGGATTAATCAGTGTTTAAAATTTGGTTTGGATTGGAGTCATTATGTAGAAATGGCAGCCATTTATCACACTGAAAAAATGGCGGAATTTGACATCAACTTTGCGGCGTTGCCACGCGGAAACCGTAGTCTGAAGATTTGTGAATTGGATAACTTTTAATTGTCTACTTGTGTAGATGGTGTCCACCAAATTTCAGCTCATTTGGAGAAGCGCGCGATCAAAACGAACATTTTGTACGACGTCCTGGAAAACGCTGACTCAGCATTTTTTAAAATTCAATCCCAGCTTGCTGCTTTCCTGCTGTTTTGAGGTCGGGCTCATAATAATATTTTTTGTTTGTCCTGACAACGCGCATGTGTATACCGAATTTTGTGGCTGTACGACAAAGTTTATTGCAGACGCCCTCTCATTGACGCAATGCATTTTGGGTTTTGCAGGTGGCGCTGTAGAGCCAATTTTTAAATCCCAATATTGAAATTCATATTAAAAAAAATTTTTCGCCGGAACTGAATTTTGTGCAAAATTTGGTGAGTTTTCGAGCATGTTCAGGGGGTCAAATTCCAGTTTAAAGAGCAGAAGAAGAAGAAGAAGAAGAAGAAGAAGAAGAAAGAAAGAAAGAAAGAAAGAATTAAAGCCGCGAGCGGCGTCAAAAGGCCCTCGCCCGCCGCTTACCTGACCCGCCCCATTTCGTTCTTTCATTGATGTTTGTCAAATTTGTCACATTTCCATGGCAACAAGTAAATTTGATTTGATGGGAGATTTTTCACGTTGGCCCATTAGAATAACATGGGGAACTTCAGCCATCGCCACGGCAACACCGTTGAAATTACAACATGGTTACCATTTGCTTTTCTGATCGGGACCACATGAAGGAATTATCACCCAAGTTTCATTGATTTCTGACAAACTAATAATTTTACTCCCCATACAAATTTTATTTTTAATCCATAGGGGGCGCTGTAACGCCGATTTTCAAAATTTCTCTGTCAATGTGTCCTGATCAGAAGGGTCAATAAGTGTTTAAAATTTGGTTTGGATTGGAGTCATTATGTAGAAATGGCAGCCATTCATCACACTGAAAAAAATTGCAAAATTTGACATCAACTTTGCGGCGTCGCCACGCGGAAACCGTAATCTGAAGATTTGTGAATTGGATAACTTTTAATTGTCTACTTGTGTAGATGGTGTCCACCAAATTTCAGCTCATTTGGAGAAGCGCGCGATCAAAACGAACATTTTGTACGACGTCCTGGAAAACGCTGACTCAGCAATTTTGAAAATTCAATCCCAGCTCGCTGCTTTCCTGCTGTTCTGAGGTCGGGGTCATAATAATATTTTTTGTTTGTCCCGACAATGCGCATGTGTATACTGAATTTTGTGGCTGTGCGACAAAGTTTATTGCGGACCCCCTCCCATTGACGCAATGCATTTTGGGTTTTGCAGGTGGCGCTGCAGAGCCAATTTTTAAATCTCAATATTGAAATTCATATTAAAAAAAATTTTTCGCCGGAACTGAATTTTGTGCAAAATTTGGTGAGTTTTCGAGCATGTTCAGGGGGTCAAATTCCAGTTGAAAGAGCAGAAGAAGAAGAAGAAGAAGAAGAAGAAGAAGAAGAAAGAAAGAAAGAATAATATTTTTTGCAAAAACAATATGCGATTTTTTTTTCTGCCATTATTTCGCCCACATGTTATATATTTTCGGAAAGGTCTCGACAAGCCCGACGCGTCTGTGAGGTGTTTGAGAGTGTGAATGTCTGTGGTCGAGCGCTACGCGCTCGACAAGTCATGTTTGTGTGTGAGAGTGTGTGTGCGTTTTTTGTATTTGTACACGTGTGTATGAGTGCATGTTGGGGTGTGTGTGTCTGGACATGGTGGCCTATGTCTGAGGTCGAGCGCTGCGCGCTCGACTTGTCATTTTTGTACGTTTGAGGGTGTGAAAGGCCTTGGTCGAGCGCTACGCGCTCGAAAATTCGTGTGTGTGTGTGCGTTTTTGTGTTTGTACACGCGTATGTGTGAGTACGTGTCAGTGTGTGTGTGTCTGGACATGTTGAATGATGTCTGTGGTCGAGCGCTGCGCGCTCGACTTGTCATCGTTGTGTGTTTTGAGAGTGTGAAAGGCCTGAGGTCGAGCGCTGCGCGCTCGACTAGTCGTTGTCTGTGTTGCAGAAACAATAGGCCCTTCGCCCTTGGCAGGCCAGGGGCTCGGGCCTAATTAAAGCCGCGAGCGGCGTCAAAAGGCCCTCGCCCGCCGGTTACCTGACCCGCCCCGTTTTATTCTTTCATTGATGTTTGTCAAATTTGGCACATTTCCATGGCAACAAGTACATTTGATTAGATGGGAGATTTTTCACTTGGGCCCATTAGGATAACATGGGGAACTTTAGCCATCGCCACGGCAACACCGTTGATAATACAATATGGTTACCATTTGCTTTTCTGATCGGGACCAGATGATGGAATTATCACCCAAATTTCATTCATTTCTGATAAACTAATCATTTTACTTCCCATACAGATTTTATTTTAATTCTGTAGGGGGCGCTGTAATGCCGATTTTCAAAATTTCATTGTCAATGTGTCCAGATAAGAAGGGTCAATAAGTGTTTAAGATTTGGTTGAGATTGGATGTGTTATGTACGAATGGCAGCCATTTATCACACTGAAAAAATGGCAAAATTTGACATCAACTTTGCGGCGTTGCCACGCGGAAACCGTGATCTGAAGATTTGTGAATTGGATAACTTTTAATTGTCTACTTGTGTAGATGGTGTCCACCAAATTTCAGCTCATTTGGAGAAGCGCGCGATCAAAACGAACATTTTGTACGACGTCATGGAAAACGCTGACTCGGCATTTTTGAAAATTCAATCCCAGCTCGCTGCTTTCCTGCTGTTTTGAGGTCGGGGTCATAATAATATTTTTTGTTTGTCCCGACAACGCGCATGTGTATACCAAATTTTGTGGCTGTACGACAAAGTTTTTTGCGGACTCCCTCCCATCGACGCAATGCATTTTGGGTTTTGCAGGTGGCGCTGTAGAGCCAATTTTTAAATCCCAATATTGAAATTCATATTAAAAAAAATTTTTCACCGTAACTAAATTTTGTGCAAAGTTTGGTGAGTTTTTGAACATGTTCAGGGGGTCAAATTCCAGTTTAAAGAGCAGAAGAAGAAGAAGAAGAAGAAGAAAGAAAGAAAGAAAGAAAGAATAATATTTTTTGCAAAAACAATATGCGATTTTTTTTTCTGCCATTATTTCGCCCACATGTTATATATTTTCGGAAAGGTCTCGACAAGCCCGACGCGTCTGTGAGGTGTCTGAGAGTGTGAACGCCTGTGGTCGAGCGCTACGCGCTCGACAAGTCATGTTTGTGTGTGAGAGTGTGTGTGCGTTTTTTGTATTTGTACACGTGTGTATGAGTGCATGTCGGGGTGTGTGTGTCTGGACATGTTGGCCTATGTCTGAGGTCGAGCGCTGCGCGCTCGACTTGTCATTTTTGTACATTTGAGTGTGTGAAAGGCCTGTGGTCGAGCGCTGCGCGCTCGAAAAGTCATGTGTGTGTGTGCGTTTTTGTGTTTGTACACGCGTATGTGTGAGTGCATGTCGGGGTGTGTGTGTCTGGACATGTTGTATGATGTCTGAGGTCGAGCGCTGCGCGCTCGACTTGTCTTCATTGTGTGTTTTGAGAGTGTGAAAGGCCTGAGGTCGAGCGCTGCGCGCTCGACTAGTCGTTGTCTGTGTTGCAGAAACAATAGGCCCTTCGCCCTTGGCAGGCCAGGGGCTCGGGCCTAATAATATTTTTTGCAAAAACAATATGCTTTTTTTTTTTCTTCCATTATTTTGCCCACATGTTATATATTTTCGGAAAGGTCTCGACAAGCCCGACGCGTCTGTCAGGTGTTTTAGAGTGTAAATGGCTGTGGTCAAGCGCCACGCGCTCGACAAGTCATGTTTGTGTGTGAGAGTGTGTGTGCGTTTTTTGTGTTTGTACACGTGTGTATGAGTGCATGTTGGGGTGTGTGTGTCTGGACATGTTGGCCCATGTCTGAGGTCGAGCGCTGCGCGCTCGACTTGTCACTTTTGTACGTTTGAGTGTGTGAAAGGCCTGTGGTCGAGCGCTGCGCGCTCGAAAATTCGTGTGTGTGTGTGCGTTTTTGTGTTTGTACACGTGAATGTGTGAGTGCATGTCGGGGTGTGTGTGTCTGGACATGTTGTATGATGTCTGAGGTCGAGCGCTGCGCGCTCGACTTGTCTTCATTGTGTGTTTTGAGAGTGTGAAAGGCCTGAGGTCGAGCGCTGCGCGCTCGACTAGTCGTTGTCTGTGTTGCAGAAACAATAGGCCCTTCGCCCTTGGCAGGCCAGGGGCTCGGGCCTAATAATATTTTTTGCAAAAACAATATGCGATTTTTTTTTCTGCCATTATTTCGCCCACATGTTATATATTTTCGGAAAGGTCTCGACAAGCCCGACGCGTCTGTGAGGTGTTTGAGAGTGTGAATGCCTGTGGTCGAGCGCTACGCGCTCGACAATTCATGTTTGTGTGTGAGAGTGTGTGTGCGTTTTTTGTATTTGTACACGTGTGTATGAATGCATGTCGATGTGTGTGTGTCTGGACATGTTGGCCTATGTCTGAGGTCGAGCGCTGCGCGCTCGACGTGTCATTTTTGTACGTTTGAGTGTGTGAAAAGCCTGTGGTCGAGCGCTGCGCGCTCGAAAATTCGTGTGTGTGTGTGCGTTTTTGTGTTTGTACACACGTATGTGTGAGTGCGTGTCGGTGTGTGTGTGTCTGGACATGTTGTATGATGACTGTGGTCGAGCGCTGCGCGCTCGACTTGTCATCGTTGTGTGTTTTGAGAGTGTGAAAGGCCTGAGGTCGAGCGCTGCGCGCTCGACTACTCGTTGTCTGTGTTGCAGAAACAATAGGCCCTTCGCCCTTGGCAGGCCAGGGGCTCGGGCCTAAAAATAGGATATAAAACTAGAACAACAATAACAAAATATTGCAAAATAAATATAGAATATAAAACCATAACAATGAGAAAAATGTTTAAAAAAATTATTATCAAACAGAAGATAAAACTAAAACAATAATGACAAAAATATAAAAGATAAATATAAAAATAAATACAGAATAGCAAAATAAATAGAAAAAAATATAAAAATACATATGTATGTAAAACTGCAACAATAATAAGAAAAATAGTAAAAATAAATTAATACAATAAAAATAGAATATAAAACTAAAATAATACAACATAAAAACAAAATATCTAAAAATGAAGATAGAATATAAAACGAGAACAATAATAACAAAAAATTGAAAAATAAATAAAAAAATAAATATAGAATATGAAACTAGAACAATAACAACAAAAAATAAAAATATATAAAAATAAATATGAATATGAAACTATAACAATAAAAAGATAAACAGCAACAAAATAAATAATAAAATAAAAATAGAACATAAAATTAAAATAATGATATATATATATATATATATATATATATATATATATATATATAAACAAATATACAATATGAAAGTAGAACAATAACCAAAAATATATAAAAAATAAATATGAATATGAAACTATAACAATAATAAGAAAAACAGCAACAAAATAAATAATAAAATAAAGATAGAATATAAAACTAGAACTATAGTAACAAAAAAATATAATATAAATATAAAAATATAAATATAATATTTATAAAAAGAAATACATTGCTAGCAAACGAGCTAATCTCGTGGAAACTCTACGGAAACTCGACTTGAACTAGCAAAACAAGGACGTGGTCCCACGTCTGGTCAAAAATAAAATAATAAAAAAATAAAAATAAAAAAATAAACATAGGATATGAAACTAGAGAAACAATGTAAGATAAATATAAAAATAAAGAGAGAAAAAATACAAAAATTTACATCTCAACAAAGAAAACCAAATGACGTAAACAAACAAATAAAAATGATAGAAACAAACATCACAAAAAGAAAAGCTGATGCGACTAGATTTGAAGCGATGTCTATATCCATGTGTCTGGCTAAGAAGGATGTAAACAACAAACAAAAGAAGCAACAAACTAAATGAAGGAAACAGCAGCCCGAGATACAAACAAGCTGAAGTAAACAATAAACAATTTTATCAATTTTGAATTTATCTTATTTTTTGTTCTTGTATTTTTTTATTAAAACTTTTTAAAAAATTGTATTTTCTTTGTTCCATTTTATTGCATAAAAATATTTTTTTAATAATAGCAGTAAAGAAATTAAAATTAATTACTATTTTTTTCACTATTTGTATTTATTTTTATTTTATTATAGTTAAATAAATGAAAAATGTATCATGTATTACGTATAAATTATCATTTTGTAATTTATTTTATTTATTTTCAGATTTTTTTAATTACTGCTATTTTTGTTTTTCGATGTGTTTCATGATTGTTTTTACACTAAAATTATTATTTAATATATGCAATGTAATCTTTTAATGTGCAATATATGTATTATTTAATGAGTTATTATTATTATTATTATTATTATTATTATTATTATTATTGAAATATTTAGCTTTTTTTAAAATATGAATTTATTTTTTTTATTTTATCAACATGCTATTTTAATAAAAGTTTATTCGTGTAATATATTTAATATTTGATGAACTATATTATCATTATTATTATTATTATTATTATTATTACTGTTATTATTATTATTATAGTTAGTTTTATATTTTATATTAATTTAAATATATTTTAAATTTGATTCTATATTTATTTATTTTCATTACTGTTTATTTTAAGTTATTGATTTTGTTATTCATTTATTTATTTTATATTTTTATTATTATATTTTCTATTTATTTATTTCATTACTTTTCATTTTTTAATTTTATTTTATTTGTTATTTATTATTGTTTAGTTTTATTATTATTTTTATTTTTTTCTCATTATTTTGTTATTATTTTTATTATGTATTTATTTTATATTGACATTATTATATTTTATATTTTTCATTTTTTCATTTTTTTTTTTTTTTTTTTTCTTAACTTGAATATTCATTGAATTCAAACCGTCATTGTTTTGCATTGAGAGCCGAGTGTATCCGGAAAGAGCCGAGCTCCCCCCCCCCGCCGCCCGGCCCCGCCCCCACCCGAATCCGGCCCCGAGCAGCCGAATCCCTCACGAACCGAACCGAACCCGGGCCGAACGGCCGCGGGAGCGAATCCCGCCGGAGGAGAGCAATTGAACGTTTAAATGAAGAGAAAAATAAAAAGAGGGATGGAGAAGAGGAGGAGGAGGAAGAGGAGGAGGAGGAGGACGAGGCCGCACCTCCGTCTTCAGCATCCCTCCATCCTTTGTCCTCAAAAATAAATAAAGAAATAAGAAAAAAAAAAACATGGAGGTAAATCGGCGGGACGTGCGGGGGAGGCAACCCGGGAAACGAGGCTCGAGGAGCGGGGAGAGGAGGAGAGGGAGAGCCGCGGCACGGAGGGAAGGACGGATGGAGGATGGAGGGATGATGGAGGGAGGCTCTGCTTACCGCCATGGCTCCGGACGGACGAGAGGAGGAGGAGGAGGAGGAGGAAGAGTGAAGCGCGAGCAGCAGCAGCAGGAGGAGGAGGCGGGACTTCCGCTTCCGGTCCGCCACAATAAAATGACTTCTTAAAGGAAAAGGAGAGAGAGAGGGGGGACTGGAAGCCACGCCCACTGCCGCAAGGGGCAGAGTGACGTCATGACCTCATGGTTTAAAGAGAGAGGAGGGAGAGGCCCCGCCCACTGCCGCGGTGACGTCATAGAATTGAAGTAAATAGCATGTAAGAACTACCCTAGTAGAGAGACGCTAGATGCTAATATAACGATGCTACATGCTAATTAGAGATGCTAACTGCTAATATAAGGATGCTACATGCTAATTAGAGATGTTAGATGCTAATTATAGATGCTAACTGCTAATATAAGGATGCTACATGCTAATTAGAGATGTTAGATGCTAATTATAGATGCTCACTGCTAATATAAGGATGCTACATGCTAAATAGAGATGTTAGATGCTAATTATAGATGCTAACTGCTAATATAAGGATGCTACATGCTAATTACAGATGCTAAATGCTAATATAACGATGCTGCATGCTAATTAGAGATGCTAACTGCTAACATAACGATGCTACATGCTAATTAGAGATGCTAACTGCTAACATAATGATGCTACATGCTAATTAGAGACGCTAACTGCTAATATAACGATGATACATGCTAATTAAAGATGTTAAATGCTAATATAAGATGCTAACTGCTATTAGAAGATGCTAACTGCTAATATAACAATGCTAGATGCTAATTAGAGATGCTAACTGCTAATATAAAGATGTTAAATGCTAATATAAGATACTAACTGCTAATTTAACGATGCTCGATGCTAATTAGAGATGCTAACCACTAATATAAAGATGCTAAATGCTAATATAAACATGCTAATATAACAAACATGCTAATATAACAATGCTAGATGCTAATTGGAGATGCTAACCACTAATATAAAGATGTTAAATGCTAATATAAGATGCTAACTGCTAATTTAACGATGCTCAATGCTAATTAGAGATGCTAACCACTAATATAAAGATGCTAAATGCTAATATAAAGATGCTAAATGCTAATATAAACATGCTAAATGCTAATAAATTGCTGCTAACTGCTAATATAAAGATGCTCACTGCTATTATAAACATGCTATAAGTGCTAATATTAAGCTGCTAAATGCTAATAGCAACTTGCTAAATGCTAATACAACGATGCTAACTGCTCGGAAATCATGCTAAATGCCAACACATAGATGCTAACTGCAAATAAATGGATGCTAACTGCTAATGTAAAGATGCTAAATGCTAATATACTGATGCTGAATGCTAACGTAAAGATTGTAATTGCCAATGAAACATGCTAAATGCTAACAGTAAGATGCTAACTGCTAACAGATTGATGCTAAATGCTAATAGAAGGATGCTAAATGCTTATATACAGATGCTAAATGCTAAGAGAAACATGCTAACTACTAATTAGAGATGTTGAATGCTAATAGAAAGATGCTAAATGGTAATAGATTAATGCTAATTGCTAATTAAAAAAGGCTAATGCTAATATCCAGATGCTACATGTTGAGACAGATGCTAATGCTAATACCAAGATGCTAAATTTTAATAGATCAATGTTAGTAGAAAGATGGTAAATGCTGAGACAGACGCTAATGCTAATGGAAAGATGCTAAAGAAAAACACTTCCTGGTTCCAGCAAACAAACTTTTATTGTCCAATCAGGAGGCCGGTCGCGCTCAAGCCCCGCCCACCAATCCTTCAGCATGCTTCTTAAAACAAAGCTCTTGAAATGCTAACAAATGCTAATAGGAGCTAACGTGAATGCATAGCATCTGGAAAACAAACTACTCAAAGCTAACGTTAGCTTCTTTAGGCTAATGTTAGCTTCCTCCAGCTAATATAAGCTAATTTTCGCTTGTCTATGCTAACATCAAGGGAGTCACAGCAAATTCTAACCAGCTAACTGATGCTAACACAAGCTAGCGCTAGCAAAAAAGTGAATTCAAGCTAATACATTCAACGCTAGCTAGCTAGCAGGTGTCCGCCAGCTAGCTAGCTAAGCCTGCCGGAAGCTAACACAAGCGAGCAAGCTAAAAATCTCAGCTAATGATTTTTTTTTGGTTTGTTTGTTTGTTTGGTTACAGCAGTAGTGATGTCACTCGAGGCCACGCCCCCTTCTCCTTCAGGCTCCGCCTCCTGCGAAGATAAAGCAAAAGAAATGAGACATAAGCCCCGCCCACTGCCATTTAGAAAAACGTGTTTAAAAAAAATAATTTTTAAAATGCTGCACTTTAAACTGAAGTTTGTGCTGAGACGCTAAAATAAAAAGCAAAATTTTTAAAAATATTTAAATAAAAACTTGTTGAAAAATGGAAGATAAAATATGGATTTTATTATTATTATTATTATTATTATTAAATAAAACATTTGATAAAAGATTTTAAAAAAGCAAAAACTAAAAAAACATAAAAATTTTCTATATTTATGTATTTATTGGATTATTTAGTTTTTTTTTTTAATTAAAGCATTTAAAGTAAAAAAACTAACTATTAATTACTAATAAAGTAATGCAAAATGAAATTTTTAAATCAGAATTTATGATGTTTTAATTTAAGGGTATTTATTTATTTATTTATTTATTTATTTATTTATTTATTTATTTACTTTACTTATTTATTTATTATTTTGAATTTAGAATTATTTACAAGACAAATTAAAAAATGTAATGTCTTAAAATAAAATGAAAAAAAAACAAAACATCTAAAGATACAAATGAACAATTACATATTCGTAAATTAATCAAGTAATCGAATATAGATTTTTTTTACTAAAAAATATAATTAAAAATAGTTACTATGATGTCATACTTATTTTACAAAAATATTGCTTTAAATATCAAATCTTTCTAAAGTGGAAATATAAATAGTATTTATAAAAAAAAAATAAATAGAAAATAAATAAAAAAAATGAAAAGTAAAGATTTATTTCATTTAAAGTAATAATAATAATGATAATAATAATAATGGTAATAATGATAATAATAATAATAATAATAATAATAATAATAATAATAATACTCAAAATATATTATACAATCAATAATTAAATAAATAATAAAAAACAACAATAATAAATTATTAAACACATAATAAAACAATAAAGCATAATTTTCAAATAAATAATAATAAAAACAATTACAAATAAATAAATAAATAAATAAATAAATAAATAAATAAATAAAAACATAAAAAATAAAATAAATAAAATTGAATCAAAACAAAAAATAATAAAAGATGAATAAAAAAAAATAATGAAAAATAGATAAAGTCCAAAAAAGTCTAATACATGAAAAAGTCATAAATAAAACATTGCTATTAATCATTTAATTCAATGATGAAAAAATGACGAAGAAACTTTTCGCGACAAGCCTAAAATTTAAAAATCATATTTAATTAAAAAATAATAATAATTTATGCAAAAATGTCTGATTAAAAAAGAAACGAAGCAAAAACAGTAAGAAGAGGAAGACTGAAAAAAATAATAATTAAAAATAATTAAACTAAAATACAACAAAAAATAAATCAATAAAAATAACTAAATGATAAAATTTTGAGAAATAATCGAAAATAATGGGATGAGAATAACGGCGGTGCGTTCAGGGGCAGTGGGAATCCTCGCCACTCACAGTTCAGCAGTCTGAGGACTCCGCAGACGAGCGCCAGCAGGGCGGGGCTCCAGAGGGTGGGCGGAGCCGCCCGGGAGGGGGTGGGGCTCGGCGGCGGCCCCTGCTGCTGCGTCCGGGGGGCGTCGGCCTCGGGAGCTTTGCACACCGCACTGCAATAAATAGAGAAAAAAAATGTTTTAAATATAAAAATAGATAGAAAAAAATAACAAAATAAAATAATGAAAACAAACCTTCGAAATATACAAATAAATATAAAATATAATAAATAAATAGACTTAAAAAATCTACAAAAAGGCCATGAAATATATTACAAATAAAATAAATTAAAAAAAATTAACCCGTTACAACTATGAGAAGAAATATAAAAAAATAACACATACATGAAATAAAATAATAGAAAAAATCAATTAAGATGAAAAATAAACAAAAAATTATTGAAAAAAAAATTACACAAAATCTTAAAAATAAATTTAAAATATTAAAAATTAAAGAAATACTTAAAAAGGAATTTGTTTAAAAAATACAAATCAATAATGAAAAACAACTGTTAGATATATAAAAATAAAAAAAGAATGATGAAATGAAAATAGTAAATATAAATAAATAATCAAGAGGAAAAACTATTAACGATTACAAATTAATAAATAAATTTATAAAAATAAAACAAAATCAGCAAGAACATCCGTTAGAAATGTAGAAATAGATAATAAATATAATAAATAAATATTAAAATAAAATGATAAAAATAAACATAAAAATAAATAATTAAAAAATGAAAGTAATTATACATTAATAATACAAAAATGTAAAAAAATAATTAAGAGAAAGGATTGAAAAAGAAATTAAAAATAACAATAAAATATTAAAAATCATTAAAAGTAAATAAATCAAAACATTAAAAAAAATAAATGAACAACAGCTGTTAGAAATGTAGAAATAAATGTAATAAATAATAAATAAAATAAAATAAAATACTAGAAAATACAAATAAATATCAGTTAATTGATTTAATTAACTGAATAATGAATAAATACAAAAATTATACAATCAATCAATAAATAAATAAATAATAAAATAAAGTAATCACAATAAACACAAAAATAAATATAAAAATCAATAATTTAAAAACATGAAAACAATTATAAATTAATATTGTACAAAGTAAAAGAAATTAAAAGAAAGGATTGAAAAACAAATTAAGAAATAATAATAAAATATTAAAAATGATTAAAAATAAATACTTTAAAACCTAAAAATAAAAAAATGAAAAACAACTGTGAGAAATACAAAAATAAATTTAATAAATAATAAATAAAATAAAATAAAATAATAGAAAATAAATATAAATATCAATTAATGGATTTAATTTAACTTAATAATGAATACATACAAAAATTATACAATCAATAAATAAATAAAGAATAAAATAAAAATTAAAATAAACATAAAAATAAATATAAAAATCAATAATTAAAAACATGAAAATAATTATAAATTAATAATGTACAAAGTAAAAAAAATATTAAAAGAAAGGATTGAAAAACAAATGAATAAATAATAATAAAATACTAAAAACGATTAAAAATAAATTCATTAAAGCCTAAAAATAAAATAATGACAAACAACTATTAGAAATACAGAAATAAATTTAATAAATAATAAATAAAATAAAATAAAATAATGAAAAACAACTTTTAGAGATATAGAAATGAATTAACTTCATAATGAATAAATACAAAAGTTATACAAACAATAAAAAAAATGATAATGAAATGAACGCTCACAGCTGGCGCTGCAGGAAGTCCTGGTGCACCCGGCACGCCTCGGTCTGCGTGCGCGCCGCCGCCGCCTGGTGCTGCTCCGCCGTGCGCAGGCGCTCGCACGCCGCCGCCGCCATCAGCGCCTGCGTGGCGTTGTGTTCGAGGTACGCCACCAGCTCTGGAAAAGACGGCGTCGGTGACAGAAGGGAATAATTAATATCTGGAAAAAATACTTATATTACAAAGTAAAATATTTGACTTTTTTTTTAATTTGTTTATTTTTTGTTTTTTGTTTTCATTATTTATTTGTCATTTTTATTATTATTTATATTTTTATTCATTTATTTATTTTTATTATTTTATTTTATTTTATTTTATTTTATTTTATTTTATTTTATTTTATTTTATTTTATTTTTAATATATTTCAATTTAATTCTTTACTAATATTTTGGCAGAATTTTTACAATATTTATATTTTTAACAATAATTAAAGCACAATAAAAAAAGGAAAAAAATGTTAAAAATTCAAAAGAAATCAGCTATAATAAATTAACTTAAGATTAAATAAAATAAATAAATTGTATGGAACCCTAAATATAAAATTTAAAAGATATGTTTAAAAATGTAACTTTTTAAATGAAAAAAATAATTGGATTAAAAAAAATTACATTTAAAAATTGTGAAGAAAAATTTTCAAAAATTGAAATAATTGAAAAATTTGTTATATTTATTATTATTTATATTTTTATTCATGTATGTATTTTTTGTTTTATTTTATTTTATTTTATTTTATTACATTTTATTTTCTTTTATTTTTAATTTACTTTAATCTTTTTTTAGTAATATTTTTACATAATTTTTAAAATATGTATATATTTTTAACAATAATTAAAGCACAATAAAATAGGAGGAAAAAATGCTGAAATTTAAAAAAAATCTTCTGTAGTAAATTAACTTAAAATTAAATAAAATAAATAAAGTGTATGGAACACTAAATATACAAGTTAAAAGATATGTTTATAAATTTAACTTTTTAAATTAAAAAAAATGAAAAAAATTACGTTTAAAATTTGTGAAGGAATTTTTTTTTTTTAATTTGAAATAATTGAAAAATGGAACAGAAAATTGTGAATTCAATTAATTTATAATTAAATGCTTTTTTAAGTGTATTGAGCCTTAAAATTTAAATTGAAAAAAATAAGAAATAAAAACAATTAAATATTTTAACTTTGTTAAATTTAAAAGAAAAAGTAATAGAAAATTAGAAAAGAATTAAGCAGTAGATATAAAACAAATCTGTATTATCTGTGTAAATAAATAAAATAATTGTTAAAAAGTAACAAATATGTTAAAATAATTAAACTTTAATTTAATGATATTTAATACAATGTATGGAACCTTAAATTTTAGATTTAAAAGAAATTCTTACAAATAACAATTTAAAAAAAAAATGTCAGTAATTTTTTTAAATTTAATTATAAAAATTCAATAAAAAAATTTGAAAAGAAATGATAATATTAAAAAAAACGATTAAAAAAATCAAAATTATTTTTCAGTGAAAAAAGTCAAATCAATTCAACGTTAATTAAATTAAAGTGTATGGTTGAAAAAGTTATTTATAAAAATTATGTATAAAAAATGTTTTTTTTAATAAAAAATACAAAAGAATTTATTAAAAAAAATGTTGATTACTTTTTTAATTAATTTAATTAATTTTAATTGAAATACTTTTTTATTTTTTTTATTTTTTTATAACAAATACATTTTGATAGAGAATATCAATTAAATATAATTAAATATCAATTAAAAGATACACTGATAAAACAAATAATAATGAATTTAGTCAATTAATTCCAATTATTTAAAATTGTTTTTAATTGTAAGGATTTTTTTTCACACAAATTGCAGTCGGACCTTTGACCCCACAGTTACCACATTTACATATTTAAGAGATTACGTCACTGTTATGCAATCCTGAAAGTTTCAGCTTTCTGGATTAAAGTTTAGAAGCACACCATAGCTTCAAGTTTGCATGTTTTTCAAGTTTTTACATTGTGAGCGCACATTAAAAATGACTTTTGTGCTCATTTTGAACTCAAATAACTCTCTGACCTTTGACCTCACACTTACCAAATTTACATATCTGAGAGATGACATCACTTTTATTGGATTCCGAAAGTTTCAGCTTTCTGAATTATAGTTTTGAAGCACAGCATAGTTTCAAATTTGCATGTTTTAATTTTTTTACATTATGATCGCACATTAAAAATGACTTTTGTGCTCATTTTGAACTCAAATAACTCCCTGACCTTTGACCTCACACTTACCAAATTTACATATCTGAGAGATTACGTGACTGTTATGCAATCCTAAAAGTTTCAGCTTCTTAGACTCAAGAACTGAAGCACAGTAAAGTTTCAAATTTGCATAATTTAACATTTTACATCTTTTTCAATTCAAACTCCACAAATCAAAATGGCATTCTTGCTCACTTTCAACAACAATAAACCTTTGACCTTTGACCTCATAGTTACCTTTTTAACATATTTAGGAAGATGACGTCATTGTCAACTAATTTGGAAAAATTTGAGCTTGCTAGCGTAAACGGTTCCCGCGTGACGGTCGTCTAAACTTGGGACGTTTGAGCGATTTCTCGCGTTAGCTTACCGTCCTGCGCGGCGATGTGCGCGCTGAGGTTCGCTAGCTGCCGCCGCTGCTGCTCCCGCTCGTCCAATAGGAGGCTCACGTTCTGCCGCAGCGCCGCCTGCAAACACACGCTAGCGTTAGCCTGGCGCTAGCATAGGGCTTACCATGGGTGGAGATAGCCTGTGGGATTAACAAGATGGATTTGGAGTTAGCGTATTGCTAATGCTAAGTTTGCTCTGAATCAATTGGAGATAAGTTAGCATTAGCATGTTGCTAACGCCAGGTTTCCCAGAAATCAATTTAAATATAAGTTAGCATTAGCATGTCACTAATACTGGTTTTGTTATAAGTAAAATACATTATAAACTAGCGTTAGCATGTTGCTAACAAAAGGTTGGCCAGATATCAATTGGAGTATAAGTTAGCATTAGCATGTTGCTAACACTCGGTTGGTCAGAAATGAATTGGAATATAAGTTAGCATTAGCATGTTGCTAATACTAGTATTGTTATAAAGAAAATACCATATAAGTTAGCATTAGCATGTTGCTAATACTAGGGTTGCTATAAATTGGAGTATGAGTTAGCATTAGCATGTTCGTAACGCTAGGTTGGCCTAAAAATCCAACCAAATATAAATTAGCATTAGCATGTTGCTAACACTAGGTTAGCTATGAATGAATTGGATATAAATTAGCATTAGCATGTTGCTAGTAGTTCAATTTTTACTAATAAAATCCAATATAAGTTAGCATTAGCGTGTTGCTAGCGCTAGGTTGGCCAGAAATCAATCGGAACATAAGGTAGCATTAGCATGTAGCTAATACTAGGTTAGCTATGAATGAATTGGATTATAAGCTAGCACTGGCTTGTTGCTAATGCTAGATTTGCTATATACGAATAGCAATATAAGTTAACATTAGCATGTTGCTAAAGCTAGTCTTGCTATAAGTGATTTCCAAAACCAGTTAGCATTAGCATGTTTGCTAATGCCAGAACTGCCATAAATAAATTACAACAAAAGTTAGCATTAGCATGTTGCTAACAGTCGGTTGGCTAGAAATGAGTGAGAAATGATGTTAGCATTAGCATGTTGCTAATGCTAGGGTCACTGTAAATAATTTACAAAATAAGTTAGCATTAGCATGTTGCTAAAACTTGGCTTCCGCTAAAAGAACTGCAATAGACGTTAGCATTAGCATGTTGCTAATAGCGCAGTGTGTGTGTGTGTCCCTGATTAGCATGATTCAAGCAGTGCTCTGCTAGCATTAGCCCCTGTTAGCATAAACCTCTAATGTAAACCGCGAGGCTGATGGCTAGCTGGGTGCTAGCGTGCACGCTAGCTAGCTAGCTAGCAAGCTGCCAATTGGAAGCGCTGACCCACATTCCTGTCGCGTTAGCTGGCATTAGCGCTAGCCAAGCGTCTCACAATAGCTGGAAATTCCACAGGTGGGTGGTCACCGGGGGCAACGGGGCCGTCGCCGGGGGCAACGGGGGGGGGGCAACAAACACAGGCGTCCGCAGGATTTCCCCCTGCAGGAAGCTAGCGCCGCTTAGCGCCGCTAGCTCCATTTCCTGCCCTGCCTGGGTCCCACGCTCTGCCTTTAGCATTAGCATCCATCCATGTGTTAGCACTGCCGGCTTGTTAGCTTGCTAGCCTGTTAGCATCCTCTGCATTATTAGAAATGTTAGCTTACCTTCTTGTTGGCATCCTTAGCGCTGTTAGTTTGCTAGCTCGCTAGCTCGTCAGCCGACCCAGCATTGCTAGCGTGCTAGCTTGTTAGCATCGCTCGTTTGGTAGCATTCTTAGCTTCTTAGCATAAGTTTCTGGTGAGTATTGGCAGTATTGTTAGCTTGATAGCTTGTTAGCTTTATTAGCTTATCCTGTTAGCATTGTAGCCTTTTTCTATTCTTTATCGCTACACTGTTAGCATTTTTAGCATTTTTAGCTTATCCTGTTAGCATTGTAGCCTTTTTCTATTCTTTATCACTGCGCTGTTAGCATTGTTAGCATTTTTAGCATTTTTAGCTTATCCTGTTAGCATTGTAGCCTTTTTCTGTTCGTTATCGCTACACTGTTAGCATTGTTAGCATTTTTAGCATTGTTAGCTTTTCCTGTTAGTATTGTAGCCTTTCCCGTTCTTTATTGCTACACTGTTAGCATTTTTACCTTATCCTGTGTAGCATTGTAGCCTTTTTCTATTCTTTATCACTATACCGTTAGCATTGTTAGCTTATCCTGTTAGCATTGTAGCCTTTTTCTATTCCTTATTACTATACTGTTAGCATTGTTAGCATAGTTAGCTTGTCCTGTTAGCATTGCAGCCTTTTTCTCGTCTTTATCGCTACACTGTTAGCATTCTTAGCATTGTTAGCTTAGCCTGTTAGCATTATAGCCTTTTTCTATTCTTTATCACTGCACTGTTAGCATTTTTAGCATTGCTTGCTTATCCTGCTAGCATTGTAGCCTTTTTCTATTCTGTATCACTACACTGTTAGCATTGTTAGCTTAGCCTGTTAGCATTGTAGCCTTTTTTTATTCTTTATCACTTTACTATTAGCATTGCTAGCTCATCCTGTTAGCATTGTAGCCTTTTTCTATTCTTTATCACTGCGCTGTTAGCATTGTTAGCTTAGCCTGTTAGCATTGCAGCCTTCTCTAAATCTTAAGTATTGTTCTTGCTAGCTTGTTAGTATTGCTAGCTTGCTAGCTTGTTAGCATCATTTTCTTGCTAGCATCATCAATATTGTTAGCTTGCTAGCTTGTTAGCATCATCAGTATTGTTAGCTTTCTAGCTTGTTAGCACTGTTAGCCTATCCTGTTAGCATTGTAGCCTTTTCCCATTCTTCCCCATTATATTGTTAGCATTGTTAGCTCGCTAGCTCTCCCCCCTATACGTCCTCCATTAGCATCTAAGCTAACCCCCCCTTCTCTTTCCCTTCGCCGTCTGTTTCTTGTTTTTTTTTGTTTTTTTTTTTCGCCGCGGCTAAAAATAGCGCTTCGGCCCCCGGAGGAGTGACGTCATCGGCGAGGAAGGAATGCGGCGAATGTTTTCCATTAAGAGAAGAAGAAGAAAAAAATAGAAAGACATGAAAAAAGAGAAAAAGAAGAAGAAGTGGAAAAGTTTCTGAACAGGGGAAACCAGGGTGTGGATCATAAAACGCCTGGATAAACTACAGCAAACGTTATAAAAGACCTGGATAAAGTGAAGTTCACTTATATAATACTAAACAAAGTAAAGCCAATGTGTAAAAAAGACTGGATGAGGTAAAGTTAACTTATAAAAAACTTGGATAAAGTTAAGCTAATGTATATAACACCTGGATAAAGTTGAGCTAACTTATAGAAAACGTGGATAAAGTAAAGCTACCTTATAGAAAACCTGGATAAAGTGAAGGTTACTTATAAAAAAACATGGATAAAGTAAAGCTAAGTTATATAAAACATGGATAAAGTAAAGCTAACTTTTAGAAAACCTGGATAAAGTAAAGCTAAGTTATATAAAACCTGGATAAAGTAAGGCTAACTTTTAGAAAACCCGGATAAAGTAAAGCTAACTTATATAAAACCTGGATGAAGTGAAGGTAACTTATAAAATACTATAAAGTAAAGCTAAGTTATATAAAACATGGATAAAGTAAAGCTAATGTGTAAAAGACCTGGACAAAGTTAAGCTAACTTATAGAAAACATGATTAAAGTAAAGCTAACTTATATAAAACCTAGATAAAGTTAAGCTAACTTATAGAAAACCTGGATGAAGTTAAGGTAACTTTTATAAAACTTGGATAAAGTAAAGCTAAGTTATATAAAACCTGGATAAAGTAAAGCTAACTTATAAAAAACCTGGATAAAGTGAAGCTGACTTATAAAAAAACCTGGATAAAGAGAGGCTAACTTATAGAAAACCTGGATAAACTCAAGCTAACTTATCGAAAACCTGGATAAAGTAACGCTAACTCATATAAAACATGGATAAAGTAAAGCTAATGTATAAAAAACCTGGATAAAGTTAAGCTAACTTATAAAAACCTGGATAGAGTAAAGCTAACTTATATAAAACATGGATAAAGTTAAGCTAACTTATATAAACCATGGCTAAAGTAAAGCTAATGTGTAAAAACCGTGGCTAAAGTTAAGCTGACTTATAGAAAACATGATTAAAGTAAAGCTAACTTATATCAAACCTGGATTAAATAAAGCTAATGTATCAAAAATGGGGATATGCTAAAGCTAATGCTAACCCACGCCAATAAAATGGGGGCCGGCCGGACATGCTAATGCTAAAGCTAACGCGCTTAAAAGGGATTGAAAGCGCTAATGCTAATATTGCAAAATCTGATTTGCCAATATTAGCCAGGCATTCTAATAGCTTAGCAATAATCAATGAAAGTCAATGCGCTCATGCTAATGCTAAAATGCTAGGAGGCGGAGATGCAAGAAGGCTTGCCAACATGAGCCGGCAGCGCTAAAAGCTAGCAGGGTCACGGCGGGCAAACATCTGGACGGCGTTAGCGGCGGCCGCTGTTTACGGCCCGGTCGCCGTGGCAACGGCAACAGAAACAGCAGCAGCATGTGCTGCCAGCCGGAGGCCTTCTGGGAAAAAAAAAAAAAAAAACTACTGGGGTTTATTTTAGGACAAATCCAAATAAAAGAATGAATAAATAAAACATTACAAAAATAAATAAATAAATAAATAAATAAATAAATAAATAAATAAATAAATAAATAAATAAATAAATAATACGGAAAAAGGTGAAAAAAATAAATAAATGTATAAAAATGTTAGAAAAATACAAATGAAGGTTAAATATTTCAGGAAAAATCGAAATAAATAAATAAATAAATAAATAAATAAATGAATAAATAAATAAATAAATAAAGTAGGAAAAAATGGAAAAGAAAAAATAAATATATAAAATTGTCAGAAAAATACAAATAAACGCTAAATATTTTAGGAAATATCCAAATAAAATAAAAAATAAATAAAAAAATAAATGAACAAATAAATAAATAAATAAATAAATAAATAAATAAATAAATAAATAAATACATTAAGTGGGAAAAAAGGGGAAAGATGAAAAAATGCGTTCCATCCCCGGCATTTTACTTGTTTCTTTTTACATTTTTTAATTCAATTTTTTAAAACATTTTTTTGTTTTTTGACGTTTGTTGTGTTTACTTTTATTTTTTTATTTTGTGTCTATTTACTGTGAATATTTACGAATATTGTTATTTATTTTTTTATTTATTATTATTATTATTATTATTATTATTATTATTATTATTATTATTATTATTATTATTATAATAATAATAATAATAATAATAATAATTATTATTATTATTATTATTATTATTATTGTTACTATTATGATTTATTTTTTAAGTCAATTTTTTCATATTTTTCAGTTTTTGTGACATATAGTTTTTATTTTTTAATGTATTTTAAATTATATCTTTATTTATATTTTTCATTTTAATTTTTTATTATTATTTTTTATTCCTTAATTTCTTATATTCTTAATTTATTTTTAGTATTTTTTTAATTCATTTTTTTTAAATGTGTTTTATCATTTGATGTATGTTTTTTGGGGTTTATTTTGTAATTTTTGTATTAGATATTTCATGCATTCTTACTTTTTTTTATTTTACATATATTATTTCTTATTTCAATTTATCTTGTAACATTTTTAGATATTTTTTATCTTTTTTTATTTATTAATGCATTATTATTATTATTATTATTATTATTATTATTATTATCATTATTGTTACTATTTATTCTGTAATTTTATTATATTTCAATTTTTTTCTTAAATTTTTTAAATATTTTTTATATACATACATATACACATTTTGTATTATTACTATTCGGACCCTGGTTGCCACGGCGTCGTCACGGTAACCCAGCTCGCTGTCCCGGCACTCCTCCAGCGATTGGTTGAGCCGGTCCATCCACATGTGACAATTTTATTGGAATGTTTTTTGTTTTTTTTAAATATATGTTTTTCATTTTTAATTATTATTTATTTTTAATTTTATGTGTAATATTTATTAATTTTTGATTTATTTTGTAACATTTTTTAATTCAATTTTTATTAGTTTTTTTATATTTTTTGAATTTTTATTCTCTCTTTTTTTGTTTATTTATGAATTTCGTGACGTTGTTTTTTCATTTAGCATTTGAATTTTCAATTTTTCATTTTTTTTAAATTATTTTTTGACTTAGTAACATTTTTAATTGAGTTTTTATTTGATTTATTTTCATTTTTATTTATTTTTTCAGTTTTTAATTTATTTTATAAATTTTTTAATTTTAGTTTTGTTAGAATATTAAATATTTTTTGCCATTTAAAAAAAACTAAATACTTTTTTAAAATAATGTTTTTATAAGTTATTTATGATTGTTTAAAACATTAATAATAAATAAATACAAAATTAAAAATAAATAAATAAATAATAAATAATAATAAATAATAATTGAAATAATAAAATAAATACATATAAATGTCAATCAATAAATAAAAGAAATAATAATAATAAAAATCAAATTAAATAAATTAAAAAAATAAAATAACAATATATAAATATAATAAATAATATTCAATAATAATAATATTACAACATAAATAATACATAAAATTAAAAAAATAAATATATATAAAAGACAATAAATAAGTCAAAGAAATAATCACTAATAATAATAAAATTATAAAAAATTTAAAAAATTAATAACAATAATAATAATAATAATAATAATAATAATAATAATAATAATAATAATAATATATAAAAACAAAACTAAAGAAAATAAATAATAATAATAATAATATTTTATGTTTATATATTTTATTTTTATTTTTATTTTTATTTTTTTTATTTAATTTTTTAAAATTGGGATTACTTGGACCCTGGTTGCCACGGCGTCGTCACGGCAACCCACCTCTGTTTCCCGGCACTCCTCCAGCGATTGGTTGAGCCGCTCCATCCCCAGCGTCAGCGCCGCCGCCCGGGACTCCGCCCTCTCCCGGGCCTCTCTCTCGGCCTGCAGCGCCCCCTCCAGCTGGCTGCGCTCGCCGCCCCACACCGCCCGCTGGCCCTCCAGCTGCACGGCCGCCGCCCGCAGGTCGCCGCGGCAACGCGCCGCCCCCTTCAGGTCGGGCGAGGTCGCCCACGCCACGATGGTGATCAGCGAGGCCAGCGACCACGCCGACAGCACGGCCAGGGCCAGCGTCTGGCCGGAGCAGCCCCACGACATCATCCCCACCCGGCCGAGGACGAGAGAAGAAGAAGAAGAAGAAGAGAGAGAGAGAGAGAGAGGAGAGGCAGGAGGCGGGGGCGGGGCTAAGGAAGGAGAGAGAGAGAGAAAGAGAGAGAGAGAGAGAGGGGAAAGAAAACAGGGAAGGAGTGAGTCATGAGGGGCGGCGGCCGGGATTCCTACGGCCAGGGGAGGGACCTGAACGCAGCGCGGCGCCCAACACACTGGGTCAAAGACTAGTTAGAGAACTAGTTTAAAGTGGGATAAAGAGTAGTTTAACAACTTGTTTAAAGTGGTTTAAAGACTAGTTTAAGAACTGGTTAAACAGCTGGATTAAACTGGTTTAAATGCTGGTTTAAAGACTAGTTTAACAACTGGTTTAAAGTGGTTTAAAGACTAACTTAAGAACTGGTTTAAAGTGGTTTAAAGACTAACTTAAGAACTGGTTTAAAGTGGTTTAAAGACTAGTTTAACAACTGGTTTAAAGTGGTTTAAAGACTAACTTAAGAACTGGTTTAAAGTGGTTTAAAGACTAACTTAAGAACTGGTTTAAAGTGGTTTAAAGACTAGTTTAACAACTGGTTTAAACTGGTTTGAAGACTAGTTTAACAACTGGTTTAAACTGGTTTGAAGACTAGTTTAACAACTGGTTTAAACTCGTTTAAACTTGTCTAACAACTGGTTTAACAAATTGGGCCAAAGACTAGTTAGATAACTAGTTTAAACTGGGACGAAGAGTAGTTTAACAACCTGTTTAAAGTGGTTTAAAAGCTGGTTTAAAGACTAGTTTCACAACTGGTTTAAACTGGTTTAAAGACTAATTTAAGAACTGGTTTAAACTGGTTTAAAGACTAGTTTAAGAACTGGTTAAACAGCTGGATTAAACTGGTTTAAATGCCGGTTTAAAGACTAGTTTAACAACTGGTTTAAAGTGGTTTAAAGACTAGTTTAACAACTGGTTTAAACTGGCTTAAAACTAGTATAACAACTGCTTAAACAACTGGTTTAAACAGGGTAAAAACTATTTTAACAACTTGTTTAAACTGGTTCAAAGACTAGTTTAACAACTGGTTTAAACTGGTTTAAACTGGGTAAAAGACTAATTTAAAGAGTAGTTTAACAGCTAGTTTAAAGTGGCTTAAAGACTAGTTTAACAACTGGTTTAAACTGCGTAAAAGACTAGTTGAAAGAGTAGTTTAACATCTGGATTAAACTGGTTTAAACTGGGTTAAAACTAGTTTAACAACTGGTTTAAAGACCAGGTTAACAACTGGTTTAAACTGGCTTAAAAGTAGTATAACAACTGGTTAAAACAAACAAAAAAAATAATGACTAGTTTAACAACTGCTTTAAACTGGGTAAAAACTATTTTAACTACTGGTTTAAACTGGGTAAAAGACTAGTTTAAACAGTAGTTTAACAACTAGTTTAAAGTGGCTTAAAGAGTAGGTTAACAACTGGTTTAACAACTGGTTTAAACTGGTCTAAAAGTTGGTTTAAAGATTAGTTTAACAACTGGTTGATACTGGTTTACAGACTAGGTTAAAGACTGGTTGAACAAATGGTTTAAACTGGGTTAAAGACTAGTTTAACAACTGGTTTATCAGCTGGATAACTACTTTAGACTGGTTTTGGAACATGGGATAAAGACTAGTATAAGGTACTAGTTTAAACTGGATTAAAACTAGTTTGGACTGAGTTAAAGCGGATTAAAGACTAGTTTGACAACTGGTTTAAGTAGTAGTTTTAGGAATGGTTTAGATACTGGGTTAATGTGGGTTAAACTAGGATAAAGACTAGTTTAAGAACTAGTTGAAACTGGTTTAAACTGGGTTAAAGACTGGTTTAGATGCTAGTTAAATGTGGGTTAAACAGGGATAAAGACTAGTCTGACAACTGGTTTAAGAACTGGTTAAAACTGGTTCAAAGACTAGTTTAACAACGGGTTTAAATTGGTTTAAAGACTGGTTTAGATACTAGTTTGATGTGGGTTAAAGTGGGATAAAGACTAGTTTAACGACTGGTTTAACAAACTGGGTTAAAGACTAGTTTAAGAACTGGTTTAAACTGGTTTTAAAACTGGTTTAAGAACTACTTTAATTACCAGTTTACGTACTAGTTTAAATTGGGGTAAAGACTAGTTGGATAACTAGTTTAAACTAGTTTGGGTTACCAACTGATTTATACTGGTTCAAAAACAGGTTAAAGGACTAATGGAAAGACTGGTTTAGATACTAGTTTAATGATTCTTAAACTGCGTTAAGGACTAGTTGAACAACTGGTTTAGCAGCTGGTTACACAACTCGTTTAGAGTAAGTTAAAAACTGGTTTGAGAACTACTTCAACTGGTTTAAACTGGGAAAAAGACTAGTTTAAGAACTGGTTCGGAAACTAGTTAAAATACTAGTTTAATGTGGGTTAAACTGGTTTAAACTGGTTAAAGAACTATTTGAAAGACTAGTTCAGGTACTAGTTTAAAGTGGGTTAAACTGGCTTAAGAGACTGGTTTAAAGGCTGGTTCAAGGACTGGTTGGAACTAGTCTAGGTAGTTTAAACCGGTTTGAACCAGATCAGCTGATTTCTGATTTTGTATGGAAAACACACACACACACACACACACACACACACACACACACACACACACACAATAATTAAAAATAAAAGAAGCAAAAAAGGGGAAAAAATAATAGGAAAAAGGAAAAAAATAAATAAAATAAAATAAAATAAATAACAAAAAATAAAAAAATAAAAAAATAAATAATAATAGTAATAATAATAATAATATATAAATAAAGATAACAATATGTATTAATTGAAGTATGAATACAATTAAAAAATAAAAAAATCAATGAATTAAACAACCAACAGATTAAAAGAGAAAAAAACAGGAAATTAACTGAAAAAAGTATAAATAATAGGAATAAAGTAATTAAAATGCATGAAATAACTAAAAATACGTATAACAAAATATATGAAAATGGGAATTTAATAAGAACAAGAAATACCCCAAAAATACAAAAATAAAATTTACAAAACCTGATAAAATATTAAATAACATAAATCAATGAAATAATAAATGAATTGAAAATAAAAACAATTAAATAAAAGGATGAGCCTTGGTCATTTGACAATTTTTATGATTTTTATATTATTTATTTTTTTTTAATATATGACAAGAACAAGATTAATAACAAAAAATCTGATTTGACGTTATTCCCTCAATATTATTTTGATTTTTTAAAAATCGTTTTCATACTTTATTGTCAATTCATTTTTATTATAATTATTCTCTTTTGTTTTATTATTTTTTATCATGGCATTATTTTATTCCTTTCTTCTTTATTGTTTCCTTTTTTAATGATTTAAAAATTTTTCTATTGGTATTTATTAATGTTATTTATTATTTTATTTATTCATTGAGTAGTTTATATTTGTTTTTATTTTTTCTGTTTTTATTCTTTGTTGTTGTATTTTTTAAGTTGAATTTTGTTATTATTTAGCGCATTTTAAAATTTCAACAATTCTTTTAAAATAAATTTAAGCATTCTTTTTAAAGTGTCAACAAAAGAAATGATTTAAACATTTCAGCACATCTGACGATTTCCAGATTTAAAAAATGATGATAAAAATTGTAGTATTTTTTTATTTTAAATATGGAATTTTTTCAGTCAGTTTAAAAAAAAATACATTTTTTTGCATACATTTCATTAATTTTTGTCCATTTAAATTTTTACTGTAATTTTTTTGTTAATATTATAATTTTTAAAATTTGTTTTTCAACATGGATGTTATTCTTTTAAAAAAATCCATATTTTTATATTATATATTTGTGTATTTATTTATATTTTATGAATTGAATTTAATTCAATTAATTTTTGTATTTATTTCTTTTTATTATTGTATTTTTTAATTATTTTGTAATTTTTTTCTATTGGTATTTATCAATTTTATTTATTATTTTAATTATTCATTGAGAAGTTAATACTTGTTTTTATTTCTTTCTTTCTGTCTTCTTTGTTGTTGTATTTTTTACGTTGCAATTATTATTATTATTTTTATTATTATTATTATTATTATTATTATTATTACATCCTTTTTGATTTCTGTTTCTCAATTTATTTTTTAGTATTTATATAATTACTTTGATTTAATCCTTTTTTTCATTGTTTTATCATTTTTCTATAGGTATTTAATCATTTTATTTATTATTTTATTTATTGATTGAGTATTTTATGTTTTTCGTTATTTATTTCTTCTTTGTTATTGTATTTTTTTACGTTGCAGTTTATTATTATTATTATTGTTGGTGTTGCTGTTATTATTATTATTATTTATTTTTTTATTTTTATTATTGTTGTTATTACTGTTATTATTCTGTTTTTTGGATTTCCATGTTTCTCAATTTATTACTTGCATTTTTTTTAAAATTAGTTAATTAAATTCTTTTATCTTTTTGTTTTTTCTTTTTTCTTTAACCCTGTATTTCTCCTCCACTCCTCCAGGCGGCGCTGCGATAAAACCTCCACCTTCCGCTAGCCTCTGTAGCTAGCAGCTAAGCCGAACATGGAGCCGGTGGAGCTGGACGGCAGCGTCATGGAGGGGGTCAGTTTTCTCCTGTTTTTCCTCTCTTCGTATGCTAACATGCTAACATGCTAACGCGCGGCACGCACGCACGCAGGGCGGGCAGATCCTGCGCGTGTGCGCCGCGCTCAGCTGCATCACGGGGACGCCGATCCGGGTCCGAAACATCCGGGCCGGGAGGAGCACGCCGGGGCTCAGGTGAGAGACGGAACCCTGGAAGGGGGGCCGATTTGAGTGTAACACCGAAGCGTTTTAGCGCTTAAAACTCACTAAAAACACGACAAAATGAGACAAAATAACGTTTAAAAACAAAGCACCATTATTTACAGTGTGAATTAAGTCAAAATACGCTTTAAAAATACTTTTTTTATTGCCGTTTTTTAAAGTGAAGGAAATTCAGTGAGCCTCATCCAAGATGGCGGACATCACTGGGCGGTTTTTAATGAAACATCGAGGATTTTTTAGGGTTTTAAAGCGATTTAAATTCACAAAATGCAGAAAATAAAGTCTTTAAATGACGAATTTGTTGATATATTTGTGAATTTAGAGAAAAAGAGGCCGGCAATCTCCGTTTTTGCATCGTTTTGAAAACGTGAAATTGGGAGATCAAGCCTCATCCAATATGGCGGACATTTTGGGACCATTTCTACTGTGTCGTCGAGGCGTTTTTTTTCCTAAAACTGACTAAAAACATGGAAAATAAGATAACAATAAACGTTTATAAAATAAATATTATTATTTTGAGTGGTTTTAATAAAAATAAGCTTGAGAAAAACTATTTTACCGTTTTTGAAACTGAAGCAATTTCACTGAGCCTCATCCAAGATGGCGGACATCATTTAATTTAACATCGAGGGTTTTTTAGGGTTTGAAAGCGATTTAAATTTACAAAATGCAGAAACTAAAGTCTTTAAATGACGAATTTGTCATATATTTGTGAATTTAGAGGAAAAAGAGGCCGGCAATCTCCGTTTTTGTATCGTTTTGAAAACGTGAATGGGGGAGATAAAGCCTCATCCAAGATGGCGGACATTTTGGGACCATTTCGACTGTATCGTGTAGGCCTTTTTTTTTTTACTAAAACTGACTGAAAACACGAAAAATAAGACAATAAACGTTTCTGAAATAAATATTATTATTTTGAGCGATTTTAATAGAAATAAGCTTGTGAAAAACTATTTTACCGTTTTTGAAACTGAAGCAATTTCACTGAGCCTCATCCAAGATGGCGGACATCATTTAATTTAACATCGAGGGTTTTTCAGGGTTTTAAAGCGATTTAAATTCACAAAATGCAGAAAATAAAGTCTTTGAAGAACGAATTGGTTGATATACATGTGAAATTAGAGAAAAAAGAGGCCGGAAATTTCGGTTTTTGCATAGTTTTGAAAACGTGATCGAAGGCAACTGATCCTCATCCAAGATGGCGGACATCGTGGAACCATTTCGACTGTAACGTCGAGGCGTTTCCAGCCTTAAAACTGACTAAAAACGTGAAAAATAAGAAAACAAACCGTTTATAAAATAAATGTTATTATTTTAATTTTGATTTTAATCAAAATCAGCTTGAAAGAAACAACTATTTCACTGTTTTTGAAAGTGACGGAATTTCACTGAGCCTCATCCAAGATGGCGGACATCATTTAATTCAACATAACAACAATAATAATGATAACAATAAAATAACCACTATTTAAAGGTATTTAATTTATTTTTGATTGTATTTATTTTATTTTAATTTATTAATTTTTTTCATTGTTTATTTACTTGTTTGTTTGTTTGGTTGTTTGTTTGTTTGTTTGTCTCCAGGCCCCAGCACCTATGCGGCCTGCAGCTCCTCTCCCAGATGACCTCGGGCCTCCTGCAGGGGTCGGAGGTCGGCTCCACCCACATCACCCTGGAGCCCCGGGCCGTAGGGGGCGGGGCTTATACTGCTGACACACACACTGCTGGGTGACGCACACACACTGATACACACACAAATATGCTAATGCTAACAGTTTCCAGCTATTTTCAATGGTGCTAATGCTAACAGTTATGCCAATGCTAACAGTCTCTAGCTTATTTCAATGGTAATATGCTAATGCTAACAGTTTCCAGCTTGTTTCAATGGTAAAATGCTAATGCCAGCAGTTTTGCTAATGCTAACAGTTCATAACTTATTTCAGTTGTAAAATCATTATGCTAACAGTTATGCTAATGCTAGCAGTTTCCAGCTTATTTTAATAGTTAGATGCTAATGCTAACAGTTTCTAGCTTATGTCAATGGTAAAATTCTAATGCTAACAGTTTCCAGCTAATTGACTTGTCATATCGTGTGTGTGTGTGTGTGTGTGTGTGTGTGTGTGTGTGTGTGTGCGTGTGCGTGTGCAGGAGTGTGTGTCTCCTCCTGCAGGCCTCACTTCCCGTCTCGCTCTTCTCCAATCAGAGGACGGATCTGGTCCTGAAGGGCGGGACTGAGACGGAGCTGGCGCCGCACAGCGACTACACCCTGAAGGTACAACAACAACAACAACAACAGTAGTCGTTATCCTTCAGTTTATTACTTTAATTAATAATCAGTAATTTAATAATTAACAATATAAATCAATACAAAATAAACAATAGTTAGAAAAAATACATCGGAATGAATAAATGAATAAAATAAATATTAATAATAATAATTAAAAATAATTAATTATTGAGTTGATTATCCTAAAGTTAAATTTTTGATCTTTTATTTATTTATTTATTTATTTATTTATTTATTTATTTATATTACGTACATATTTATCTTTAATTTTTTTGTAATTATTTTAGTCCATGTTTTGTGTTTTTTATTAAATGTTTTATATTATTTAGTAGTACAATATGTTGCAATATATATTTATTTTAACATGTTTAATTTAGTTTTTTGTTATTTTACTTCTGTATTATTACATTATTTATATATTTACATATATTGATTTAATTTGTCACAATTATTGTATGAATAAATTTATATTCATAAATATAATAAATAATATATACAATACAATATAAAATGATGTAAATATAAATAATATTAAATATAATCATGATAATAAAAAAAATATATTCATAATATTTTTAGGGGATTATACATTTAATGTTTTTATATTTTTGGCAAATCATTGTTTTAATTTTATATATGTTATTTTACTTATATATTTATAACTTTTAATAATGTATTAAGTAATTTATTTTTTATATAATTTTTATTAGTGAGTATCAGTCAGTGTAAAAGTTAGTATTCAATAACTTATTTTTTATTTATATTTCTTATTAAAAATGTTTATATTTGTAATTGTTTTATTTATTTTACTATCTATTTATTATTTACTTAATTTGTTCATATTTATTATGATTGTTTTAATTTTTTTATTATTTATTATGTATTTAATGTTTATATTTATATAATTGTTTTCTTATTTTTTGTTATTTATGTATTATGTATTTAATGTTTATTCTTCTGTTTGCTTCATTTTATGTTATTATATTTGTTTTTTTTGTTTTTTAATTTTTATTATTTATTTGTTATATATTTAATATGCTTATATTCATATAATTGCATAATGTATTTTATTATCTATTAATTATTTATTTAATATGTTTGTATTTATATAATTGTTTGGTTATTTTTTGTTATTTATGTATTACATATTTAATGTTTATTCTTCTGATATTTGCTTTATTTAATTTTTATTATTATTATAATTGTTTTGTTTTTTACTGTTTATTATTATTTATTTGTTATATACTTAATATGTTTACATTTATTCTATTTGTGTGTTTGACAATGACAACAGTCTGGTTGTGTGTTTTTTCGTTGTTGTTTACTTCTTGTTTGTTTGTTTTCCAGGTTTTCAAACCCATCGTGGAAAAATTCGGAGTTCAGTTCGACTTCGACGTCGTCAAGAGGTGTGGTGTGTGTGTGTGAGATTGTTTTTTGTGTGTCTGATTTTGTTTGTGTGTGTTTTTTGTGTGTCTTAATTTTTTGTGTTTTTTTGTGTGTGTCCAATTTTGTGTTTTGCGCATGTGTGTTATTTTGTGCGTCTGATTTTGTGTGTGTATACTTTGTTGTGTTTTGTGTGTCCAGTGTTGTGTTTTTGTGTGCGTTTTGGTATTTTGTGTGTGTCTTATGTTGTGTGTCTGTTTTTTTTCTGTATTTTGTGTGTGTGTCTGATTTTGTTTGTGTTTTATTTTGTGTGTAAGTTTTTGTGTGTGTCCAATTTTGTGTTTTGTGTGTTTGATTTTGTGTGCTTATTGTGTGTATACTTGTGTTTTGTGTGTCCAATGTTGCGTTTTTGTGTGTGTTTGCTATTTTGTGTGTCACATTTTGTTTGTGTGTTACTTTGTGTGTTTTTGGTATTTTATGTGTTTAATTTTTTGTCTGATTTTGTTTGTGTGTGTGTTTGTGTGTATGAAGTTTTGTGTCCAATTTTGTGTTTCGCGTGTGTGTGTTATTTTGTGTGTTTTTTTGTGTGTGTGTATACTTTGTTGTGTTTTGTGTGTTATTTTGTGTGTATTTTTGTCTGATTTGTGTGTTATTTTGTGTGTTTTTGGTATTTTGTGTGTGTTATTTTGTGTTTTTGTGTGTCTGATTTTGTTTGTGTGTTTGTGTGTGTGTATATACCTTCTTGTGTTTTGTGTGTCCAATGTTGTGTGTTTGTGTGTGTTTCTTATGTTGTGTGTCTAATCTTGTCTGTGTGTTACTTTGTGTGCTTTTGGTATTTTGTGTGTGTGTGTGTTATTTTGTGTCTGATTTTGTGTGTTTTTTGAGTGTGTATACTTTGTTGTGTTTTGTGTGTGTTCATTTTGTTGGAGCCTTTGTGTGTGTGTGTGTGTGTGTGTGTGTGTGTGTGTGTGTGTGTGTGTGCGCGCGCGTGCGTGTGTGTGTGCGTACTTTGTCTAATTTTGTGTGTCATTTTGCGTCTGATTTTTGTGTGTGTTATTTTGTGTGTCAAATTTTATGTGTGTGTGTGTGTGTGTGTGTGTGTGTGTGTGTGTCAGGGGCTTCTACCCTAAAGGAGGGGGCGTGGTCTCCGTCTCCGTCCAGCCAATCCGGCAGCTGCAGCCCGTCGTCATGGAGACCAGAGGGGGCGTGGCCAGGATCACGGGGACGGCCTTCGTGGCCGGAGTGCTGCCCATCAAGGTCACGCTAATGCTAATGCTAAAGCTAACGCTAATGGCTGTTAGATTAGCAGTAGCAACATTAGCATGTTGCTAGCCTGTCATTAGCCTTAGATTAGCCTTTTTTTATCATTTTGCTAGCCTGTCATTAGCCTGTTGTTAGCATGTTGCTAGCCTGTCATTAGCTTTATATTAGCATGGTGTTTCAGCTAATGACATTCTAAAACCATGCTAGCATTAGCCTGTTTTTAGCATGTTGCTAGCCTGCCATTAGTTTTACATTAGCCTCTTGTTAGGCTAATGACAAATAGAAACCATGCTAGCATTAGCTTGTTGTTAGCATGTTGCTAGCCTGTCATTAGCCTGTTGCTAGCATCTTGCTAGCCCTGTCATTAGCCTTACATTAGCCTGTTAGCATGTTGCTAGCTCTATCATTAGCCATTTGTGTAGCATGCTTGCTAGCATCTTGTTGTTAGCATCTTGCTAGCATGTCTTTAGCTTATAATTAGTGTTTAACGTTAGCTTGTTGCTAGCCTCTCATTAGCACACTGCTAGCTTACCGCTAGCCTGATTAGCCGTCTCTCCACAGCTAGCTAAAGCCATGAGCGCGGCCGCCGCCCGCGCCCTCCGCGCGCACGTGGCCGGCGCGCACGTGGACGTGGCGGCCACCAACGAGAGCCAATCGGCGTTCGGCAACGGCAGCGGCATCCTGTAAGCCCCTCCCACTCCGGCCCCGCCCCCTTTCTAATCCACGCTGCGCTCTGATTGGTCCGTTTGTTTTTGTTTAGACTCGTCGCCGAGACGACCGGCGGGTGTTTGCTAGCATCGTCGGCGCTAGGGAAGCGAGGTGAGGCGCTAGCAGGCTAATGATGCTAACGGCTAACCATGCATTTTCTCATAAGGGTTAGCACAATGCTAATTCTCGCCATGAATTCAAATATGTGGGTGTGGCCGCGAATTAGCATTAGCATGATGCTAACTAGCCCCGCCCCCCCCCCCACTCCAGGCGTGTCTCCGGAGCAGGTGGGCGTGGCCGCCGCCGAGGCGTTGCTGGGCAACCTGCGACACGGCGGCTGCGTGGACGACTTCCTGCAGGATCAGGTGAGGCCCCGCCCCCCACGATGACATCATCCTTCTAACTCCTCCCCTCCTTCTCCGTTAGCTCGTCATCTTCATGGCGCTAGCTAGCGGCCGCTCGCGGATTCGAACCGGCCCCCCCACGCTGCACACGCGCACCGCCATCCACGTCGCCGAGGCGCTAACCAAGGTATGTTAGCGGCTAGCCGCCCGCGCTCGTAGCGGAAAATGCACGTTAGCCTCAGATGCTAATGGCTTTTTAATGCATGCTGTGGAAGTACTTAGCATAAAGCTAATGCTAATTACATCTATATGTATGATGCTAATGTTAGCATTTCAAGAAGTTAGCAATTAGCTAATGCTAAATATGCATGGTATGCTGTTGTTAAGCTAGCAGTAGCGTGAAGCTAATGCTAACAGTAATCTGTGGTTGACATTAACTAATGCTAACTTAAGCTAATGCTAATTTTAAATTAGATAATGCTAATTTTAGCTAATGCTAATCTGTAGTTAATGCTAACATGAAGCTAATGCTAATTGCAACTCATGCTAATCTGTGGTAAATATTAGCATGAATGCATTTCTAGACTTAAGCTAATGCTAATTTTAAGCTAATGCTAATCTGACACTAATATTAACATTAATGTATTTTTAAACGTGAGTTCATGCTAATTTAAAGCTAATGCTAATATGTAGTTAGCATCAATATTGATCTAATGCTAATTTTAGCTTATGCTAATCTGTACTTGATGTTAGCATGAATCTATATCTAAACTTAATGCTAATTTAAAACTAATGCTAATTTGCAGTTGGCATTAACATGAAGCTAATGCTATTGCTAAGCCAATGATAACTTGAAGCTAATGCTAATCTGTAGTCTAAAGCTAACAGTTACCTCAAGCTGTTAGCATGAAGCTAATGCTAATGTAACGCTAATGCTAAACCGAGTGTTATATTAAGTATAAGCTAGCACAGACGCAAAGCTAATGCTAGCATGGGGCTAATGCTGACCCAAAGGTGAGCTTAAGCTAATGCTAGCCTGACGCTAATGCTAAGTCAAAGCTAATGCTAACGCTAGCTCCTGTCTTTCAGGCCAAGTTCACCATCACCAAGTGCGAGGACGCTAGCGCCGACGCTAACGCTAGTGCTAGCGACAGCTACCTGATCGAGTGCGACGGCGCCGGCGTGGAGAACACAGACCTCTAGCACGCGTGCGCGCGCGCGCACACACACACACACACACACACACACACACACACACACACACACACATACATAAATAAATAAAGGTCCTTCTGCTTCACACTCCGCCTCTCTGCTCCACTTCCTGTTTATGCTAATGAGCTTTATGTTAATGAGCCTGCAACGGTTCACTTAAGGCAGAGTGGGGGCGGGGCTTGAGACTCCGCCCACTCCTCTCCATCAGGGCCGTCGCCGTGACGACGCCCGGCCCGCTGACCTGGAGACGGTTGTATTGTGTTACTGTGTGTTTGTAACCCGACACCTCCCGGCTGGTCGTCACCCGACACCACCTCCTCCTCCTCCTCTTCTTCTTCTTCTTCTTCTCCTGATGGAGGACCGGACCGGACCTGGTCCTCCTGGGCCCCGTCCGGGCCCGGAACCGGGACTTGGACCGCCGGGACCCGACCGGGTCTGGATCTCCCTGATCGCAGGTGGGTTCAGGACTAGTTAAGGGCTAGTTAAGGGCTAGTTAAGGACTAGTTAAGGACTAGTTAAGGACTAGTTGGTTCTAGATTATTAGATTCAGGCTTGGTTAGTGTTGGTTCAGGACTAGTTATAGACCTCTTCAGGACTAGTTTCCTGGACTAGTTATACACCTATCTACGACTAGTTTTGGACTAGTTATAAACCTCTTTAGGACTAGTTTACTGGACTAGTTAGACCTAATTCTGTAGAAGTTCTTAACTAGTTTTGGACAAGTTATAGCTCTTGTTCTGTACTAGTTTGGACTAGTTATACACCTGTTAAGGACTAGTTTACTGGACTAGTTTTAGGCCTAATTCTATACTAGTTCTAAACTAGTTTGTTGCTAGTTCTAGCCCTCATTCTGTGCTAGTGTGGACTAGTTATACACCCGTTTCGGACTAGTTTACTGGACTAGTTATAGGCCTAATACTATACTTGTTTTAAGCTAAGTTTTAAACTAATTTTGGACTAGTTATATATGTATTTCTGCACAAGTTTGAGCTAAATTTGGGCTAGTTACACACCTGTCTAGAACTAGTAAACTGGATTCTTGCGACTAGTTATGGGCCTATTTGGGACTAGTGTACTCATTTTTTGGACTAGTTATTGACATTTTTCTACACTAGTTTTAAGCTACTTTTGGACTAGTAATACATCTTTCTAGTTATAGACCTGTTTAAGACTACTCTAATGGACTAGTTATGAACCTCTTCAGAACTAGTTTACTCACTAGTTACATACCTAATTCTACACTAGTTTTAAACTAGTTTGCTGGACTAGTTATAGGTATAAATTCTATCCTAGTCTGGACTAGTGAAACACATGTTTAGAACTAGTTGACTGGAGTAGTTATCGACTTGTTTAAGACTAGTTTACCGGAGTAGTTATAGACCTGTTTGGGACTAGTTTACTGGACTAGTTTACTGGATTTCTAGGACTAGTTATAGACCTATTTGTGCACTACTTTTAAGCTAGTTTTGGACTAGTTATTCACCTGGTTTGAAGTCGTTTACTGGATTTTTGGGACTAGTTATAGACAGGTTTCTGATCAATTTACTAATTTTGTTTGGACTAGTTATAGGCCTAAAACTATACTAGTTTTAATCTAAGTTTCGAGCTAGTTTTGGACTAGTTATGCACATGATTAGGACTAGTTTTACTGGACTAGTTATATGCCTAATTCTATACTAGTTCTAAACTAGTTTTGGACTAGTTATAGCTCTTATTCTGTACTAGTTTGGACTAGATATACACATATATTGAACTAGTTTACTGGACTAGTTCTATACCTAATTCTATACTAGTTTTAAACTAGTTTTGGACTGGTTATAGTTTTAATTCTTTATTAAAATGGACTAGTTATAGCACAAATTCTATACTAGTTTGACTAGTTATACACATGTTTAGGACTAGTAAACTGGACTAGTTATAGCCTTAACATTCCCTACGAGTTTGGACTAGTTATACGCTTATTTAGGACTAGTTTGCTGGACTAGTTATACGCCTAATTCTACACTGGTTTCAAACTAAGTTTTTAACTAGTTTGCTGGACTAGTTATATGCCTAATTCTTTACTAGCTTTATACTGGTTTTGGACTAGTTATAGTTATAGTTTTACCTGCATTTGAAGTTAGTGTCTTACTAGTTTAGTACTAGTTATAACCTTCCTTTAAACTAGTTTTATACCTTGAAGCGAGTTCAGACTAGTTTTGAACTAGTCTCATACTAGTTTTAAACTAGTCTCATACCAGTTTTAAACTAGTCTCATAGTAGTTTTCCAGTCTTACAGAGGTTTTAACTAGTTTTATACTAGTTTTGAACTAGAGTGGTTTTAGACTAGTCTTAAACTAGTTTCAAGGTGGTTTTAAACTAGTTTCATAGTCATATTCAACTAGTTGCAGACTAGTTTCCAGGAGTTTCATATGACGTTTAAACTAGTTTCGTGCTAATTTTAAACTAGTATGAAACTGAACTAGTCCCACACTAGTTGAAATAGTTTTAAACTAGTTTTCCAGTAGTTTAAAACCACTTCTAAACTAGTTTAGTACTAGTTTAGTTGTCGTTTGAAGCTAGTTTCACAGTGGTTTGTAAACTAGTTGCACGTTACTTTGAAGCTAGTTTTGTACTAGTTTAGTACTAGTTTTAACCTAGTTTCAGAGTGGTTGTAAACTGGTTTTATACTTCTTTTAAACCAGTTTCATACTCATTTTTTACTAGTCGCTAACTAGTTTTAAGCTAGTTTCATCCTAAATTTAAACTAGTTCCAGACTAGTTTTCCTGGAGTTTGAAACTACGTTTAAACTAGTTGGATTTAAACTAGTTTCTTGCTACTTTTAAACTAGTCTCACGCTTATTTTAACCTAGTTTCAGACTGGCTTTAAACTAGTCTGAGAAATGGCCATAAACTAGTTCCAGACTAGTTATCCAGGAGTTTCATACTACTTTAAACCGGTTTAGTTCTAGTTTGAGGCTAGTTTAGTGCTAGTCAAAGTGGCTGTTAACTAGTTTCACAGTAATCTTAAACTATTTATATACTAGTTTCATACTAGTCTCACTGGTTTTAAACTAGTTCCAGACTAGTTTCTAACCAGCTGAATACTAGTTTTCAACTAGTTACAAAAGGGTTTTAAACTTCTTTAGTAATAGTAAAAACTAATAAAACCAAAAGATAAATACAATAAAAATATATAAAGAATAAAAGCAATAATAACAAATATAACATAATACAACACAACATAAATAATAATAAAGATAAAAATAAATTAAAAAATAATAAAGTAAAAAAATATCAAAAAATAGAATGAATAAAAATAAATAAAAATAATAAAAATAATAAAATAAAACATAAAAACAAATAAATAACAAATTTAATAATATAATATAAAATAACATAGATAATAATAGAGATAAAAATAATAAAATAAAACAAAAAGAAATAAATAACCAATATAATAATATAATATAACAAATAATAATAAAGGTAAAAAAAATAAATAAAAACAATTACAACTAGTTTGATCCACGTTTTAAACTAGTCTGATTGGTTTTCAACTAGTTTTACATGACTTTGAAGCTAGTGTCTAACTAGTTTAGTACTAGTTATAACCTGCCTTTAAACTAGTTTTCTACATTTAAGCTAGTTGAGACTGGTTTTAACTAGTCTCAGTGTTTATATACGAGTTTTAAACTAGTCTCAGACTAGTTTAAAGCTAGTTCCATTCTACTAGTTTTAACCACGGTTCAAGTGGTTTAAAACTAGTCTCATACTAGTTTTAAACTACTTTCAGACTAGTTTTGAACTAGTTCAAGATTAGTTTTCCAGGGGTTTGAAGCTAGTTTTATACTAGTTTTAAACTAGAGTGGTTTTAAACTAGTTTTAACCTAGTTTCAAGGTGGTTTTAAACTAGTCTCACTCTCATATTCAACTAGTTGCCGACCAGTTTCCAGGAGTTTTATATGACGTTTAAACTAGTTTCATGCTAGTTTTAAACTAACTTTCATGCTTCTTTTAAACTGGTTCAGTACTAATTTTAAACTATTTGTATACTAGTTGTAGCCTTGTTTTAAACTAGTTCCAGACTAGTTTAAAAGAAATGGTCATAAACTAGTTCCAGAGTAGTTAGTCAAGAGTTTCAGATGAATTTCAAACCAGCTGAGTACTAGTTTTGGGGCGTTAAACTACTTTAGTACTAGCAAAAAAAAAAAAAAAAAAACAATAAAGCAAAAAATATAAATAAATAAAATAATAAATTAAAAAATATAAAAAACTAAGCAAAAAATAACAAATATAATAATATCATTATAATGTCAATAATAATAAATATAAAAATTAATTTAAAAAAATAATTAAAACTAGTTTCATCCGTGTTTTAAACTAGTTCGAGACTAGTTTAAGAGAAATGGACATAAACTAGTTCCAGACTAGTTAGCCAAAAGTTTGAGACTAGTTTCAAGCCAGCTGAGTACTAGTTTTCAGCTACTTTCAAAGGGGTTTTAAACTAGTTCCAGACTAGTTTTCCAGGAGTTTCATGCTACTTAGAAACTAGTAAAAACTAAAAAAACTAAAAAATTAAATACAATAGATAAAAATAAAATTATTTTAAAAATACAAAAAAAATAAATAAAATTAATTGTAATATGTAAATAATAAAGATAATAAAAACAAATAATTAAAATTTAAGCTACTTCAGACTGGTTTTAACTAGTCTCATCCTACTTTTAAGCTGTTTATATACAAGTTCTAAACTAGTCTCAGACTAGTTTAAAACTAGTTCCTTTCTACTAGTTTTAACCATGGTTCAAGTGGTTTAAAACTAGTCTCATACTAGTTGTAAACTACTTTCAGACTAGTTTTGAACTAGTTCAAGACTAGTTTTCCAGGGAATTAAAGCTAGTTTTATACTAGTTTTAAACTAGAGTGGTTTTAGACTAGTTTTAACCTAGTTTCAAGGTGGTTTCAAACTAGTCTCCCTCTCATATTCAACTAGTTGCCGAGTAGTTTCCAAGAGTTTTATATGACGTGTAAACTAGTTTCATGCTAGTTTTAAACTAGTATGAAACTGAACTAGTCCCACACTAGTTGAAATGGTTTTAAACTGGTTCCAGACTAGTTTAAACCTAGTGGTCGACCAGGGTTTTCATACTACTTTAAACTAGTTTAGTGCTAGTTTACTTCTAGTTTTAAGCTAGTTTAGTACTAGTCAAAGTGACTGTTAACTAGTTTCATACTAATTTTAAACTATTTACATACTAGTTTCATACTAGTCTCACACTAGTTTTAAACTAGTTTCAGACTAGTTTAAGAGAAATGGTCATGAACGAGTTCCAGACTAGTTAGTCAAGAGTTTCAGACTAGTTTCAAACCAGCTGAGTACTAGTTTTCAGCTACTTTCAAAGATGTTTTAAACTTATTTGATACTAGTAAAAACTAATAAAACAAAAAATAAAATAAAATAAATACAATAAATAATAAAATAATTAAATAAAAAAATGAAAAATAAATAATAACAAATATAATAATATATTATAATATAAATAATAAAGATAACAAATAAAAAAAGAATAATTAAAATGAGTTTCATCCGTGCTAAAAAATTAAAAAAATATATGAAAAATAAAATAAATAATAACAAATACAATGATATAATATAATACATAATAAAGATAAAGAAAATATTGTTAAAACGAGTTTCACCCGCGTTATATAATAAAAAAAATTTAAAAAATAAAATAATAACAAATATAATGATATATTATATAAATGATAAAGATAAAGAAAAGAATAATTAAAAAGACTTTCATTGACTTTATAAAGTAAAAAAATATAAAAAATAAATGATAACACATATAATATAATATAAATAATAAATATAAAAATGATTAAAAAATAAAAATAATTAAAACGAGTTTCATCCGCATTTTAAAATAATTAAAAGATATAAAAAAATAAATAATAACAAATATAATATAATATAATATAATATAATATAATATAATATAATATAATATAATATAATATAATAATAATAAAGACAAAATTCAAAAAAATTAAATGACTTTCATCTACATTATAAAATAAAAAAATATAAAAAATAAAGTAAATATTACAAAATAAAATAATCTAATATAATACAAATAATAAAAATAATTAAAACGAGTTCTCTCTGCGTTACAAAGTAAAACAAAATATAAAAATAAATAACAAATATAATAATATAATATAACATTAATAATGATAAAGATCAAGATAAATAAAAAAATAAAAATAATTAAAATGAGTTTCATCCACATTTAAAAATAAAAAAAATACAATCAATAAAATAAATAATAACAAATATAATAATATCATATAATATAAATAATAATAAAGATCAAAATAAATTAAAAAAATAAAAATACTTCAAACGAGTTTCATCTGCATTATAAAAGAAAAAAATAAATAACAAATAATATAACGTAATATAAATAATAAAGATAAAAATAAATGCAAATAATTAACTTTCAGACTAGTTTTGAACTACTTTCACACTAGTTTAATAGAAATAGTTTTAAACTAGTTCCAGACTAGTTTTCCTTGAGTTTTAAACTACTCTTAAACTAGTTTAGTTCTAGTTTGACAGTGGTTTTAATAATAAACTAGTTCTCCTGGCTGAGCCGGTTCTCTGGACTGGCCACGCCCACTCCCCCCCCCTCCTCTCCTCCAATCACAGCTCCTCCACACATTCCTCCTGCGCGTGTCAACATTCCTTTTGCGCCGTGACGTCACTCCGGGCGACGCCTCGAGATTTAACATTTCTTTTAAATGTATTTATTTTCGTATTTATTTATGAACGTTTTCTTTTATTTTGAAAGACGAGTTATTTTATTAGTTTGTTTATTTATTTTATTTGCGTTTTTGAGTCCGTCGCCATGGCAACGAGTGTTTGCGGGACAGAGAAGGGGGGGGCGGGGCTTAATCAATCACAGGAGTTTCTGGAGGAGTCGCGCGCTGTGAGGAGCTAGCATGCTAACGGCTAGCGGCGGGGAGTCCGAGCCGGGAGTGAGCGGAGCGTGAGGCCGAGGGAGAGACGCCGCGGCCCGGGGAGGAGGAGGAGGAGGAGGAGGAAGGTCCCGGAGCTCCGGGGGAACGGGAGACATGAGCGGCCCGCGGCTGAAGGCGGCGCCGCTGCTCGCCGCGCTGTTCCGGGGAGAGGAGGAGGTGGTGGAGCGGCGCGAGGCGGCCGGAGCGGCGGAGCTCATCACCGGTAAACCACGTTAAACTAGTTAACTAACTAACTAACTAACTGAAAAGCGACACGAGGAGCTGTTTAACTAGTCGCTCCTGCTTTAGAGGAGTTTGAAACTCTCTAAACTAGTCCTGGAACTAGTCGTTTGTGCTCTGAATGAAGTGTGAGCACAGTAAACTAGTCCTGAAATCTATAAACTAGTCCTGCAACTAGTCGTTTGTGCTCTTAATGAAGTGCAAACACAGTAAACTAGTCCTGAAATCTCTAAACTAGTCCTGCAACTAGTCGTTTGTGCTCTTAATGAAGTGCAAACACAGTAAACTAGTCCTGAAATCTCTAAACTAGTCCTGGAGCTAGTCGTTTGTGCCCAAATGAGTTGTAAACACTCTAAAATAGTCCTGAAATCTATAAACTAGTCCACAAACTAGTTGTTTGTGGTCTTAGTGAGTTGTTTATGCTCTAAGCTAGTTATCAAATGAATAAACTAGTCCTGAAACTAGTAGTTTTTGGTTGAATGAGTTGTTAATGGTCTCAACCGGTCTCAAAATGAATAGACTAGTCCTGAAACTAGTTGTTTTTTGTTGAATGAGTTGTGAACACACCAAAGTAGTCCTGAAATCTTTTAACTAGTCCTGGAACTAGTCGTTTGTGCTCTGAATGAAGTGTAAACACAGTAAACTAGTCCTGAAATCTACAAACTAGTCCACAAACTAGTTGTTTGTGGTCTTAGTGAGTTGTTTATGGTCTAAACTAGTCCTAAAATGAATAAACTAGTCCTGAAAATAGTTGTTTTGGCCGAATTGTATGTAAACACACTAAACTAGTCTTGAAATCTCTAAACTAGTCCTAAAATGAATAAACTAGTCCTGAAAATAGTTGTTTTTTTTGGCAGAATTATATGTAAACACACTAAACTAGTCCTGAAACTAGTTGCTTGTGCTCTTAATGGGTTGGTAATGGTCTGAACTCGTTCTGAAATGAATAAACTAGTCCTGAAACGAGTTGTTTGTGCTCTTAATGGGTCGTTAATGCTCTAAACTAGTCCTGGATTCTATAAACTAGCCCTGAAACTAGTTGTCTGAGCTCTTAATGAGTTGTTAATGGTCAAAACTAGTATTGAAATGAGTAAACTAGTAATGAAACGAGTTGTTTGTGCTCTTAATGAGTTGTTTATGGTCTAAACTAGTTATCAAATGAATAAACCAGTCCTGAAACTAGTTGTTTTGTGCTTTTAATGAGTTGTAAACGCACTAAACTAGTCCTGAAATTATTATTATTTTTTTTTTGCTTTCAATGAGCTGTTAACCCTCTAAACTAGTTCTGTAATCTCTAAACTAGTCCTGAAACTAGTTATTTATGCTCTTAATGGGTTGTTAATGGTCTAAACTAGTTCAGAAATTAATAAACTAGTCCTAAAACTAGTTTTGGCAGAATTATATGTAAACACACTAGTCTGGTCCTGAAATTTCAAAACTAGTGCTGAAACTAGTTGTTTTTTTTTACTTTTAATGAGTTGTAAACAGACTAAACTAGTCCTGACATGAATGAACGAGTTCTGAAACTAGTTGTTTTTGGCTGAATGGGTTGTAAACACACTAAAGTAGTCCAGAAATGTCTAAACTAGTCCTGAAACTAGTTGTTTTTTTAGCTTTTCATGAGTTGTAAACAGACTAAACTAGTCCTAACATGAATAAACTAGTCCTGAAATCTCTCAAACTAGTTGGTTGTGCTTGATTGAGTTGTAAACACACTAAACTAGTCCTGATTTTCCTGAAACTAGTTGTTTGTGCTCTTAATGAGTTGTTGATGGTCTAAACTAGTTCTGAAATGAATGAACTAGTCCTGCAACTAGTTGTTTATGGCAATGGAAATCTCTAAACCAGTCCTGAAACTAGTTGTTTTTGGCTGAATGAGTTGTAAACACACTAAACTAGTTCTGGAATCTAACTAGTCCTGGAACGAGTTGTATTTTCAATTAGTTGTTAATGGTCTAAACTAGTTCTGAAATGAAGAAACCAGTCCTGTAACTACTTGTTTGTGCTCTTAATGAGTTGTTTATGGTCTAAACTAGTCCTCAAACAAATAAACTAGTCCTGAAACTGGTTTTTTTTCTGCTGAACGTATCGTTTCTTTTTGTCCAATCGCTCCTGAACGCATCGTATTGTTTTTTTCCGATTGCCCTTGAGCACATCGTGTCATTATGTCCAATCGCTCCTGAACGCATCGTGATGTTTTGTCTGATTGCCCTTGAACACATCGTATCAGTTTATCCGATTGCGCCTGAATGCATCATGTCATTTTGTCTGATCGCTCCTGAACGCATCATCTCATTTTGTCCGTTTGCTCTTTTGTGCGATGGCTCATAAACGCATCGTATCATTTTGTCCGATCGCTCCTGAACGCATCGTATCATTTTGTCCGATCGCTCCTGAACGCATCGTATCATTTTGTCCGATCGCTCCTGAACGCATCGTATCATTTTGTCCGATCGCTCCTGAATGCATTGTATCATTTTGTCCGATCGCTCCTGAACGCATCGTATCATTTTGTCCGATCGCTCCTGAATGCATTGTATCATTTTGTCCGATCGCTCCTGAACGCATCGAATCATTTTGTGCGATCGCTCCTGAGTGCTTAGTTTCATTTTGTCCAATTGCTCATGAACGCATCATGTCATTTTGTGCGATCGCTCCTGAATGCTTCGTCTCATGTTGTCCCATCGCTCCTGAACACATCGTGTCATTTTGTCCGATCGCTTTTTTGGCCAGTCGCTCCTGAATGCATCATGTCATTTTGTCCGATTGCTCCTGAACGCATCGTATCATTTTGTTCCATCGCTCCTGAACGCATCGTATCATTTTGTGCGATCGCTTTTTTGCGCATCGTATCATTTTGTCCGAACGCTCCTGAACGCATCGTCTCATTTTGTCCGATCGCTTTTTTGGCCGGTCGCTCCTAAACGCATCTTGACATTTTGTCCAATTGCTCCTGAACGCATCGTATCTTTTTGTCCAATCACACTTTTGTCCGACCGCTCCTGAACACATCGCATCATGTTGTCTGAATGTGCATTTGTCCCATCGCTCCTGAACGCATCGTATCATTTTGTCCAATTGCTCCTGAACACATCGTGTCATTTTGTCCGATTGCTCCTGAACGCATCGTATCATTTTGTGCGATCGCTCCTAAATGCTTTGTCTCATTTTGTCCAACAGCTTTTTTGGCTGATCGCTCCTGAACGCATCGTATCATTTTGTCCGATCGCTTTTTTGCGCATCGTATTATTTTGTCCGAACGCTCCTGAACGCATCGTATATTTTTATCCCATCAGTCCTGAACGCATCGTATAATTTTATCCCATCGCTCCTGAACGCATCTTCTCATTTTGTCCGATCGCTTTTTTGGCCGGTTGCTCCTAAACGCATCTTGTCATTTTGTCCAATTGCTCCTGAACGCATCGTATCATTTTGTGCGATCGCTCCTGAACGCATCGTATATTTTTATCCCATCACTCCTGAACGCATCGTATAATTTTATCCCATTGCTCCTGAACGCATCTTCTCATTTTGTCCGATCGCTTTTTTGCGCATTGTATCATTTTGTCCGAACGCTCCTGAACGCATCGTATCATTTTGTCCGATCGCTCCTGAACGCATCGTATATTTTTATCCCATCACTCCTGAACGCATCTTCTCATTTTGTCCGATCGCTTTTTTGGCCGGTCGCTCCTAAACGCATCTTGTCATGTTGTCCAATCACACTTTTGTCCGACCGCTCCTGAACACATCGCATCATGTTGTCTGAATGTGCATTTGTCCCATCGCTCCTGAACGCGTTGTGTCATTTTGTCCGATCGCTCCTGAACGCATCGTACCATTTTGTCCGATCGCTCCTGAACACATCGCATCATTTTATCTGATAGCTCCTGAACACATCATATCTTTTTGTCTGATCACCCCTGAACGCATCGTATCATTTTGTCTGAATGCTCATTTGTCCGATCGCCCCTGAACACATCGCGTAATCCTGTGCCGTCTCTCTCTTTTGTCCCGCGGGCCCTGAACGCCCCACGCTGCCTTCACAGACCGCCTGTACTTCGCCACGCTGCGCAGCCGGCCCCGCAGCACGGCCAACACGCACTACTTCAGCACCGACGACGAGCTGCTGTACGACAGGTAGGCCCCGCCCCCCTCCGCCCCGTCTCCACGGCGACCAGGCTGCTTCCAGGAAGTGGCAGGCTCTATGTTATTCTATTTAAATTATTTTTTTTACATTATTATATTTTGTTTTATGTTGTTTTTATTTTTGGTTTATTCATTTAAAATGTTTTTTTTTTTTTTATATTTTTGTTACATCCTGTTGTCATGGTTAGCATATTTATTTTTTTAATTTTAAATCTTTAAAATTAAATATGTAAATAAATTATAAATCTGTATTTATTTTTGTTTTTAGATACTTATTTCTGTTTATTAGAAAAATAATTATTTAAGTAAAATAATTTATTATTTTATTGCATTAAATTTATTTCATTTATTTCGAATCAATATTTTAAACAAATTTATTTTAAAAAAATTAATGTTATTGTACTTATTTTTTAATATTATTTAAATCAAAATATTTCACTAAATTTATTTCTTCAATAAAATTTTTTTTGTTGTAAAGTTTATTTTTTTTATTTAAAATCAGTAATTTGGATATTTTTTTCCTTTTTTTACTGCATTTACTTTTTATTTGAAGTCATTATTTTAGATAAATATTTATATATTTAATATAACTATTTTTTATTTCTTTGCATTTAGTTAACATTTTATTCAGTCATTATTTTAGATAGATATTTATGTAAATATAATTTATTTTTTTATTAATTTATTGCATTGACTTTACTTTTTATTGTGAATATCTATATATTTACAGTATTAACATATATTTTTTATATTAATTTATTGCAGTAATTTTATTATAAATATTTAGATATTTAATAAAAATGTTTTTATTTAATTAATCTTTAATTATACTGTAAACATTTATATGTTTAAATAAAAAAAAAACTTATTTATTTATTGCACTAACTTTACTTATTGCTATAAATATTTATATATTTAAAAAATATAATGTATATATTTTTCCACTAATTTACTGCATTACCTTTACTTATTACTGTAATTTTTTATATTTAATAAAAAGCTTTTTAAATTTATTGGATTAACTTTACTTTATATTATTAATATTTATATAATTAATAAAATACAATTTTTTCATTAATTTACTGCATTACCATTACTTATTACTATACTTTTTTTAAATATTTAATAGAACATTTATTAAATCAATTTATTGTATTAACTTTAATTACTACTCTAAATATTTATCTATTTAAAAAAATATTTTTAATTACTGCATTGCATTAACTTTAATTTAAATTATAAATATTTATATATTTAATCAATATTTAAAAAAAATAATTTATTGCATTAACTAATTATTACTCTAAATATTGATATTTTTAATAAAAATATATTTTATGTTAATTATTTGTTTTTATAAAAATAATTAAAAAATGTAAGAAATAATTTTTTCATGACTTTATTGCATTTATTTTATTTTTAACATTTTTTTTTATTTCAATAAGTTCAATTGTTTTGTAATAAATGTTTATTTCTTTCATTTATTTCCTTGTTTCTTACATTGTTTTGCCATGGTTACTGGTTATTCTATTTTATTTATGAATCTTATTGTTATTTTTGTTATTTTTTCATTTTAATATTGAATTAATTTATTGGTTACTCTTTTGATTAGTTTTTCTTTTCCATTTTGTGTGTGTGTGTGTGTGTGTGTGTGTGTGTGTGTGTGTGTGTGTGTGTGTCAGCTTCTACTCAGACTTCGGTCCCCTCAACCTGGCCCTGCTGTTCCGCTACTGCTGCAAGCTCAACAAGAAGCTCAAGGTGCCAGGCCACGCCCCCTTCCGCTGAATGACACGCCTCCTCCCCCTGGCCCCGCCCCCTTCCACTGTCAAACACCTCCATTAGAACCTTCACTGGTTACAGTCTCTCGCTTCATTAGCTTCATCAACCATTTAAGGGTCCCTTAAAACCAGTATGGACCATTTAAGGGTCCCTTAAAACCACTATGGGCCATTTAAAGCGAACCCCGATTAAAATGTCTATTAGCTCTACAAATGTTGTCGCTGATGTCTACACTTAAAATACGCTGTTAGAAAAGTATAAACATAATGCATAAGTTATAAAATGCCACTCGTTTATAGGATTATTGCTTACATGGTGGCGGCCATGTTTTGGCCGCGCAATGCATTCTGGGAGTGATGACGTCAGGTAGTTGTCTGTTCACCGAGCAAAGCCACAAATTACTCACAAAGTACTTCTCTCGTCAGCTGCAACTAAACAAAATGCCACATTGCGTCACTTTTGGATGTAATTTTGAAAACAAGGGAATTAAAAGAAGTGTGGTGAGCATCCACCGCTTTCCTAAGGAGAGAAAATTAAGAAAAGAGTGGGAAGATGCCTGTGGGAGAGTTCAGCTCCCCATACCTGTGCTCAGAAATCACGTTAACTGCATAAAATAATAATATTCTAACATTAATTCACAGAACAACTGTTACTAATTTCAGATTGTTTAATACAATTAAAGGTTAAAAAAATAAGTCATTTAAAAGAGCCGCAGATCTGCTGACGCAGTGAATCAAACCCGCCTCTGACAGGAAGTTGTTGCATCTGAGATTATTCATGAAGAGAGTAAGCAAAGGGCGAATCAAACATGTCTAAAAGACAGTTAAATTTACTGTCATTTTTTAAAAAGAAGGAAGGGGAACGCGATGATGACTCAAAACGAGTCCGAATAACATCAGCAAGTGACGCTCAGCTGAAACAGGGAGGAGGAGGAGGAGAATCCGTACATGGCCGTGATGTGGAGTGTTCTGGACTGTTAAATATGGTAAGAACACTGTCTGTTATTAGGCCGCCGTGCCAGATTTTAAATGATAACAGAAGATTTGTGTGTGCTCTCCCGGCCGTGTGCGTGGCCGCTCTCCGGTATGTTATATATTTGCTCCCGCTCCGCAAACCGAAGTATGACCGCACCTACCCCACCCCCCCCACCCCCCCACCCGCTCCTCAGATAAAACGCGTCTCCACATGACGCTCCCGGGCTGAATTTCCCACAAGACATCCAGGTTTATGCAGACAGCCTGAAAGTTTGGATGCGCTGTGATACAGGGGAGATCTATGGTAAAGTAGAGAGAGCAGCCATCTCCGTTTGTCATTTTGGTGTTAATTATGTTAATCGTGACGATGTAAAGTAAATAAGTACCATGAACAGCGACAGAAAGAAAATTGAGCTCTTTGCAGCAGACGCTCTCTCTCGGTCGCCACTGGGAGGCAGCATCCACAAAGGCACTAGCGGCTGTGACCGACTCTCTCTTCCTCTTGGTAGCTACAATTTTTATCGTCATCTCCTCTGTTACTTTCATTTTCGTCCTCGCTCTGTATTTGGTTTCGTGTTGGTTCGAATTGAAAGGGTTGAACACTCATGCTTATAAAGCTGTGAACAGATCACTCCTAAAAACACTGCTGAGAGGTGAAACAACTTTGTGACGTCACTACCCAGAATGCTTTGCAACGTGCACAACAATGGCGGCCTCCGTGCGAAATAAACTTTGTTAAAATATAGTTAACTGAATTTATATATATTTTTAAATTATTCATAGATATGTTACTGACAGCAAGCTGAACCACATAGAGCAAATTTATCATTATAGTCGGGGTTCATTTTAAGGGTCCCTTAAAACCACTATGGGCCATTTAAGGGTCCCTTAAAACCACTATGGGCCATTTAAGGGTCCCTTAAAACCACTATGGACCATTTCAGGGTCCCTTGAAACCAGTATGGACCATTTAAGGGTCCCTTAAAACCACTATGGACCATTTAAGGGTCCCTTAAAACCACTGAAGACTATTACAAGGTCCCTTGAAACCAGTATGGACCATTTCAGGGTCACTTAAAACCACTAAGGACCATTTAAGGGTCCCTTGAAAACACTATGGACCCTTTAAGGGTCCCTTGAAAACACTATGTACCATTTAAGGGTCCCTTGAAAACACTATGGACCGTTTAAGGGTCCCTTGAAAACACTATGGACCGTTTAAGGGTCCCTTGAAAACACTATGTACCATTTAAGGGTCCCTTGAAAACACTATGGACCGTTTAAGGGTCCCTTGAAAACACTATGGACCGTTTAAGGGTCCCTTGAAAACACTATGTACCATTTAAGGGTCCCTTGAAAACACTATGTACCATTTAAGGGTCCCTTGAAAACACTATGTACCATTTAAGGGTCCCTTGAAAACACTATGTACCATTTAAGGGTCCCTTGAAAACACTATGGACCGTTTAAGGGTCCCTTGAAAACACTATGTACCATTTAAGGGTCCCTTGAAAACAGTATAGACCATTTAAGGGTCCCTTGAAACCAGTATGGACCATTTAAGGGTCCCTTGAAACCAGTATGGACCATTTAAGGGTCCCTTGAAAACAGTATAGACCATTTAAGGGTCCCTTGAAACCAGTATGGACCATTTAAGGGTCCCTTGAAAACACTATGTACCATTTAAGGGTCCCTTGAAAACACTATGTACCATTTAAGGGTCCCTTGAAAACACTATGTACCGTTTAAGGGTCCCTTGAAAACACTATGTACCATTTAAGGGTCCCTTGAAAACACTATGTACCCTTTAAGGGTCCCTTGAAAACACTATGTACCATTTAAGGGTCCCTTGAAAACACTATGTACCATTTAAGGGTCCCTTGAAAACACTATGGACCGTTTAAGGGTCCCTTGAAAACACTATGTACCATTTAAGGGTCCCTTGAAAACAGTATAGACCATTTAAGGGTCCCTTGAAACCAGTATGGACCATTTAAGGGTCCCTTGAAACCAGTATGGACCATTTAAGGGTCCCTTGAAAACAGTATAGACCATTTAAGGGTCCCTTGAAACCAGTATGGACCATTTAAGGGTCCCTTGAAACCACTATGGACCATTTAAGGGTCCCTTGAAAACACTATGGACCATTTAAGGGTCCCTTGAAACCAGTATGGACCATTTAAGGGTCCCTTGAAACCAGTATAGACCATTTAAGGGTCCCTTGAAAACACTATGGACCATTTAAGGGTCCCTTGAAACCAGTATGGACCATTTAAGGGTCCCTTGAAACCAGTATGGACCATTTAAGGGTCCCTTAAAACCACTGAAGACTATTACAAGGTCCCTTAAAACCATTATGGACCATTTCAGGGTCCCTTAAAACCAGTATGGAACATTTCAGGGTCACTTAAAACCAGTATGGAACATTTCAGGGTCACTTAAAACCAGTATGGAACATTTCAGGGTCACTTAAAACCACTATGGACCATTTCAGGGTCCCTTGGAAACAGTATGGACCATTTAAGGGTCCCTTAAAACCAGTATGGAACATTTCAGGGTCCCTTGAAACCACTATGGACCATTTAAGGGTCCCTTGAAACCAGTATGGACCATTTAAGGGTCCCTTGAAACCAGTATGGACCATTTAAGGGTCCCTTGAAACCACTGAAGACCATCCTTATCCGGTCCTGATCCATGACACCTGAACGCATCACGACACCTGAACACACCACTTCTTTCGCTTCATTAGCATTTAGCTTCATTAGCTTCATTAGCATTTAGCTTATTTAGCGCATTACCATTGAGCTTCTTTAGCGTCTTTAGCATTTAGCTTGTTTAGCATTTAACTTCTTTAGTTTAATTAGCATTTAGCTTATTTGCTTTCATTATTTTCTAGCTTATTTATCTTCATTAGCATTTAGCTTCATTAGTTTCATTAGCATTTAGCTCATTTAGCTCATTATCATTGAGCTTTTTCATTAGCATTTAGCTTCTGTAGCATAAAGCTTCTTTAACTTCGTTAATATTTTAGCGTCTTTAGCTTCATTAGCGTTTAGCTTCTTCAGCTTCACTAGCATTTAGCTTCTGTGGCTTCGTTAATATTTAACTTCTTTAGCTTCATTAGAATTTAGCTTCTTTAGCATTCAGTTTCTTTCTAGTTTCATTGGCAATTAGCTTTGTTAGTATTTAGCTTCATTAATTTCTTAGAATTTAGCTACTTTAGCTACATTAGCATTTAGCTCCTTTAGCTTCATTAGCATGTAGTTTCATTAGCATCAAGCTTCTCTAGCGTCATTAGCATTGAGCTTGTCGTCATGTGTGATCTCCATGCTAATGCTAACCCTAGCCCGGCCCTCTCCCTCTCTTCCCACAGTCCTTCACTCTGACCAGGAAGCGCATCGTGCACTACACCAGCTTCGACCAGAGGAGGCGCTCCAACGCCGCCGTGCTCATCGGAGGCTACGCCGTCAGTTCCCGGCTAACACTAACGCTAACGCTAGCCTGGGCTCTCCCCAGTAGATGTCGCCGTCACTGCTAGCGCTAACGCTAACGCCAGCCGTGTGCCTGCAGGTGATCTACCTGAAGAAGTCTCCGGAAGAAGCCTTCAGGGCGCTGACCTCCGGGACAAACTCCGCCTACCTGCCCTTCAGGTGCGGCGCTAGCGTTAGCTCGCGAGCTAGCATTAGCCGCCAAGTTGGCGTTAGCCACGAGACTACTTTTAATGGAATAGTTAGCATCAACCACGAGGATGTCTGTAGTCACTGCGCTAGCATTAGCCACAAAGCTAGCATGAGTAGAGAATTTAGCATTAGCCATCAGGCTAGCTCCAGTCACAGAGTTAGCTTTAGCCATTAGGCTAGCAGTGGTCAAAGAGTTAGCGTTAGCCATCAGGCTAGCTCGAGTCACAGAGTTAGCATCGTGCACTAAGCTAGCATGAGTGTAAAAGTTAGCATTAGCCATGAGGCTAGCTTTCGTCACAGTTAGCATTAGCCAGTAAGTTAGCATTTGGCACTAAGCTAGCATTAGCCACAGCCTTTAGCGTTAGCCGCTAAGCTAGCCTCCCGGCACTGCGTCTCCATGGTAACGGCCCGTGTCTCGCCTTTCAGGGACGCCTCGTTTGGGAATTCAACCTTCAACCTCACCGTGCTGCACTGCCTGCAGGGCATCCGCAAGGTCTGTTTACGTGTTTACACTTTGTTCGCTTCCTGTTGACGTCTTGTTTACAATATTTTAAAGAAATTGCCTTTTATATCTTAATTTTAATTTGTATATTTATTTTGATTAATATATTTATTTAATTTTGTTTTGAATATTTACCTTAATTGATTTTTAAATTTATTTATTTTAATTTATTTTAAATATTTGTTTTACTTTAATTGATACATTTAAATTTATTTATATATTTTATTTTATTTTAAATATGTATTTTGTTGTAATTTATGAATTTATTTTATTTCATTTAAATATATATATTTTGTTTTTATTTAAATATTTTTCTTAAATTTATTTATTTGATTTTAATTTATATTTTTGTTTTGTTTTACTTAATTTATATATTTATTTTGTTGTATTATATATATTGATTTTTTGTTATTTTAATTTACATATTTTATTTTTCTCAAATGTATTTATTTGATTTTAATTCATATTTTTGTTTTGTTTTATTTTAATTAATATATTTGTTTTATTATATTTATTTATTGGTTTTATGTTATGTTAATTTATATATTTTAAATAAATATCTTAAATTGATTTATTTATTTGAATATAATGCATATTTATTTTGCTTTATTATATATATTTATTTTACTTTTCTTTAATTCCTATATTTTATTTGTCTTAAATTTATATATGTATTTGATTTTAATTTATGTATTTGTTTTGTTTTATTTTAATGTAATTATTTTATTTTATTATTTTAAATTTCTGTATTTATTTTATTTTTGTTTTAATTTATATACTTATGTTTTGCTTTTGTTTTTCAATATCTTGTTTTAATTTTTCTTTTATTTTTATTATTATATCAGATATTAAAAAAAATCTAAAATCTTTGTCTGACTAATAAAAATAATTAATTATTAATGATAATAGTATTAATAATAATACAATGAATGTATTTGTTTCCCACCATCTGTGTTGTTTACTTGTTTACTTGTTGTGGTCAGGCTCTGCAGCACGGCTTCTTCGACTTCGAGAACTTTGACGTGAACGAGTACGAGCACTACGAGGTGACACACACACACACACACACAGAAGAAAGGTCAAAGGTCAAATCAGTCATGTCAAAGTTCAAGGATGCAAATTTTTTGAAAAAAAAAAAGTTTTAAAAGTTCGTAAGAAGTTACCGAGAAATCAAGTTCACCGAAGGTTTATGGGGGAAAAGTTCGTAAAAATTTCGTTTCAAGTTCGTCGAAATTTCATCAGAAGTTCTTAAAGGAGTAAAAAGTTCGTAAAATTTTCGTTAAAAGTTTGTAGATGACAGTTCGTGAAGGAAAAAGCTAGTAAAAAGTTCCTAGAAGAAAAAGGTTCGTCAAAAGTTCGTAGAATAAAGTTCGTAAAGGAGAAAGGCTCGTCAAAAGTTCGTAAAGGAAAAAGCTTCATGAAAAGTTCGTGGAAGAAAGTTCGTGAAGGCAAAAGATACAGAAACGTTTCGTAGAAGATAAAAGTTTGTGAAAAGTTCGTAAAGGAAAAATGTTCGTCAAAAGTTCGTAAAGGAAAAAGGTTCATCTAAAGTTCATAGAAGAAAGTTCGTAAAGGAAAAAGTTGCAGAAATGTTCCGTAGAAGATAAAAGTTTGTGAAAAGTTCTTAAAGGAAAAATGTTCGTAAAGGAAAAGTTCGTAGATGAAAAAGGTTCGAAAGTTCGTAAAGGAAAAAAGTTCATCGAAAGTTCGTAGAAGAAAGTTCGTAAAGGCAAAAATTACAGAAAACCTTCGTAGAAGAAAGAAGTTCATGAAAAGCTCGTAAAGGACAAAGGTTCATGAAAAGTTCGTAGAAGAAAGTTCGTAAAGGCAAAAGTTACAGAAAACCTTCATAGAAGAAACAGGTTCGTGAAAAGTTCGTAAAGGAAAAAAGGTTCATCTAAAGTTCGTGGAAGAAAGTTCGTAAAGGAAAAAGTTACAGAAACGTTTTGTAGAAGATAAAAGTTTGTGAAAAGTTCTTAAAGGAAAGTTCGTAAACGGAAAAGTTCGTAGATGAAAAAGGGTCGTAAAAATTTTATACAGCAAAAAAAAGTTTGTTAAAAGTTCGTAGAGAACAAAGTCAAAGAAAACCGTGGAGGAAAAAATTTTTGTAAAAAGTTCGTAGATATTAAAGGTTCATCAAAAGTTCGTAGAGGGAAAAGATTCGTAAAAAGTTCGTAGAGGCAAAAGGTTCGAAAGTTTGTAAACAAAAAAAGTTAATGAAAAGTTTGTAGAAGAAAGTTCGTAAATGCAAAAATTACAGAAAACCTTCGTAGAAGAAAAAAGTTGATGAAAAGTTCGTAAAGGAAAAATGTTCGTCAAAAATTCGTAAAGGAAAAATGTTCGTCAAAAATTCGTAAAGGAAAAAGTTCGTGAAAAGTTCGTAGAAGACAGTTCGTAAAGGCAAAAGTTACAGAAACCTTTCGTAGAAGATAAAAGTTTGTGAAAAGTTCTTAAAGGAAAGTTCGTAAACAAAAAAAGTTCATAGCTGAAAAAGGTTCGTAAAAATTTCATAGAAAAAAGTTCGTTAAAAGTTCGTACAGGAAAAAGTTACAGAAAACCGTGGAGGAAAAAATGTTTGTAAAAAGTTCGTAGATGAAAAGGGTTCGTCAAAAGTTCGTAGAGGAAAAAGATTCGTAAAAAGTTCGTAGAGGAAAAATGTTTGTGAAAAGTTCGTAAAGGAAAAAAAAGTTTGTGGAAAACTCGTAGAGAACAAGAGTTCGTCAAAAGTTCGTAAAGGCAAACAGTTCTGAAAATCTTTGTACAGGAGAAAGGTTCTTCCAAAGTTCGTAGAAGACAGTTCGGAAATGACAGAATGTCAGAAAGCATTCGTAGAGGAAAAAGGTTTGTCAAAAGTTCGTAGAAGAAAGTTCGTGAACAAAAAAGTTACAGAAAAACTTCTTAGAAGAAAAAACTTAGTAAAAAGTTCGTAAAGGAAAAAGGTTTGTAAAAAGTTCATAGTGCAAAAAAGTTTGTTAAAAGTTCGTAGAGGAAAAAGGTTCGTCAAAAGTTTGTAGAATAAAGTTCGTAGAGGAAAAAAGTTCGTCAAAAGTTTGTAAATGAAAAAATTTCAGAAAAACTTCGTAGAAGAAAAATATTTGTGAAAAGTTCATAAAGGAAAAAAAAAACTTTGTGGAAAACTCGTAGATGACAAGAGTTCGTCAAAAGTTCGTAAAGGCAAACGGTTCTGAAAACCTTCGTACAGGAAAAAGGTTCTTCCAGAGTTCGTAGAAGAAAGTTCGGAAATGACAGAATGTCAGAAAACATTCGTAGAGGAAAAAGGTTGGTCAAAAGTTCGTAGAAGAAAGTTTGTAAACAAAAAAGTTACAGAAAAACTTCGTAGAAGAAAAAACTTAGTAAAAAGTTCGTAAAGGAAAAAGTTTGTAAAAAGTTCATAATGCAAAAAAGTTCGTCAAAAGTTCATAGAGGAAAAAGATTCGCCAAAAGTTCGTAGAGAAAAAAGGTTCATCAAAAGTTCGTAGAATAAAGTTCATAGAGGAAAAAGGTTCATCAAAAGTTCGTAGAATGAAGTTCGTAGAGGAAAAAAAAGTTCGTCAAAAGTTTGTAGAGGAAAGTTCGTAAATGAAAAAAAATTCAGAAAAACTTCGTAGAAGAAAATATTTGTGAAAAGTTCATAAAGAAAAAAAAACTTCGTGGAAAACTCGTAGAGGACAAGAGTTCGTCAAAAGTTCGTAAAGGCAAACGGTTCTGAAAACCTTCATCTAAAGTTCGTAGAAGAAAGTTCGGAAATGAAAAAATGTCGGAAAACATTCGTGGAGGAAAAAGGTTTGTCAAAAGTTCGTAGAAAAAAGTTCGTAAAGAAAAAAGTTAGAGAAAAACTTCGTAGAAGAACAAACTTAGTAAAAAGTTCGTAAAGGAAAAAGATTCGTGAAAAGTTCGTAGAGAATGAGGCTCGTCAAAAGTTGGTAAAGTTCGTAAAGGAAAAAACTTCGTAGAAGAAAGTTCGTAAAGAAAGAAGTTACAGAAAAACTTTGTCGAAGAAAGTTCGTAAAGAAAGAAGTTACAGAAAAACTTTGTAGAAGAAAAAACTTAGTAAAAAGTTCGTAAAGGAAAAAGTTTGTAAAAAGTTCATAATGCAAAAAAGTTCGTCAAAAGTTCATAGAGGAAAAAGATTCGCCAAAAGTTCGTAGAGAAAAAAGGTTCATCAAAAGTTCGTAGAATAAAGTTCATAGAGGAAAAAGGTTCATCAAAAGTTCGTAGAATGAAGTTCGTAGAGGAAAAAAAAGTTCGTCAAAAGTTTGTAGAGGAAAGTTCGTAAATGAAAAAAAATTCAGAAAAACTTCGTAGAAGAAAATATTTGTGAAAAGTTCATAAAGAAAAAAAAACTTCGTGGAAAACTCGTAGAGGACAAGAGTTCGTCAAAAGTTCGTAAAGGCAAACGGTTCTGAAAACCTTCATCTAAAGTTCGTAGAAGAAAGTTCGGAAATGAAAAAATGTCGGAAAACATTCGTGGAGGAAAAAGGTTTGTCAAAAGTTCGTAGAAAAAAGTTCGGAAAGAAAAAAGTTAGAGAAAACTTCGTAGAAGAACAAACTTAGTAAAAAGTTCGTAAAGGAAAAAGATTCGTGAAAAGTTCGTAGAGAATGAGGCTCGTCAAAAGTTGGTAAAGTTCGTAAAGGAAAAAACTTCGTAGAAGAAAGTTCGTAAAGAAAGAAGTTACAGAAAAACTTTGTCGAAGAAAGTTCGTAAAGAAAGAAGTTACAGAAAAACTTTGTAGAAGAAAAAACTTAGTAAAAAGTTCGTAAAGGAAAAAAGTTTGTAAAAAGTTCATAATGCAAAAACGTTCGTCAAAATTTCGTAGAGGAAAAAGGTTAATCAAAAGTTCGTAGAATAAAGTTCGTAGAGGAAAACGCTTTGTCAAAACTTCGTAGAGAAGAGTTCGCACGGATAAACTTTTTGTGAAACTATCGTGAACGAAAGAAGTCGGTAGAGAAAGTTCGTAAACACTGTAAAACGTGAAAGTTGGATAAAGTTCGTAAAAACAGCGCTTCATCGAAAGTTCGTAAAAAAACTTCGTACAGAAAAAAAGTACATCTGACATTCGTAGAAAGTTTGGAATAGGCTCAGGCTAGCTCAACGGTTTCCGCATTTAGTTTGTTTGTTGAGTCTTGTTGATTCTTTCCTCTGGCTTATTGTTTGTTTGTTTGTTTGTTTGTTTGTTCAGCGGGTGGAGAACGGGGACCTGAACTGGATCGTCCCGGGGAAGCTGCTGGCCTTCAGCGGACCGCACGCCTCCACCAGGCTGGACAACGGTCTGCAGACAACACAACAACAACAAACAAACAAACAAACAACATAGAAATAAAAAAAAAATTGAAGTGAAAGTATAATAATTACGAAATATTAATAGAACATAATAAATGAATAAATAAATAAAAATATTCAATAAAAAATCTAAATTAATACTACTACTACTACTACTACTACTACTAATAATAATAATAATAATAATAATAATAATAATAATAATAATAAAATAAAATTAAAAATAAATAAAAATAATAGAATAATAATTCTAATAATGAATAATACTAAGTAGAATAATGATAATTATACAAAAATTAAAAAAGTTATAAAAAATTAAATAATTATAAAAATAATAAAAAAAATAATTATGGTAATGAAGTACAACTAATAAAATAATAATAATACAAAAATGAGAAAGTAATAAAAAATAACTATAAAAAATAAGAATAATAATTCGAATAATGAAGTAATACTAATTAGAATAACAAAAATGATACACAAAAAAAATAAAATATAAAGAAATATAGTAATGAAGTAAAGCTAATTAAAATAATTACAATAATAATAATAATAATAAAAATAATAATGAAAAATTAAAAAGTTATAAAGCAATAAATATAAAAATAATGTCAATTATAGTTATAGTAATGAAGTAAAACTAAAATAATAACAATCATAGTAATGAAAAAATGTAAAAGTAATAAAGAAAGAAATATAAAAATGAGAATAATAATTCCAATAATGACGCAATACTAATTAGAATAACAATAACACAAAAATAAAAAAAGGAAAAATTACATATACATAAAAAGTAATAATTATAGGAATGAAGTAAAACTAATGAAAGTAATTACAGTAATCATAATCATAATAATAATAATAATTATAATCATACAAAATTAGAAAGTAATACAAAACAAAAGATATATATGAAAATTATAAAAAATATAATTATAGTAATGAATTAAAATTAATTAAAATAATAATAATAATAATAACAATACAATGTTTTTTTACAAGCTTTTAAATATTAAGAAAATTACTTAATATTTATTTGTTTAGTCAATACATTAAATGTTTTTATATATTAAATTTTTTGTATTAATTTTTATTTATTTTTTCTTAAATAAAAAACATTCTTCATATAAAATAAACTTGCTATTTGATGAATATTTTACATGGATTTATTCATTTTAATTTTTTGAAATTGTTGTAATTATTAGTTTTTTATATGTATATTTTTTAAATATTAAAAAACTCGGTATTTATTTGTTTTATGAATATTTTGAATGATTTTTTTAATTTTTTTTATTTTAGGTTTTTTTTTAATATATTTTTCAATATTTTCAAAAAATACTTAGTACATATTTGTTTAGTCAATATTCAAAATCATTTGTATATTTATTTTTTTCTTTTGTAAAACACATTTTTAATTTGTTATATATTTTTTCAAATATTTAAAAAATGTTTTTGGTATTTAATTGTTTAGTGAATGTTTTAAATGCATTTATTTAAGTTTTTTAAACTGTAATTGTTAGTTTTTATTTTTTATATATTTTTTACATATTTAAAACTTTTATACTTAATATTTATTCTTATATTATTTAAATGCATGTGTTTTATTTTTTTATTTTTGTAATTATTATTTTTTTTATTTTTTACATACAGTGCATCCGGAAAGTATTCACAGCGCGTTACCTTTTCCACATTTTGTTATATTACAGTCTTATACCAAATTGGATTCAATTCATTTTTTCCCTAAAAATTCTACACACAACACCCCATAATGACAACATGAAAAAAGTTTTTTTGAGATTCTTGAAAATTTATTAAAAATAAAAAACTGAGAGACCACATGTACATAAGTATTCACAGCCTTTGCTTAATACTTTGTTGATGCACCTTTGGCAGCAATTACAGCCTCAAGTCTTTTTGAAAATGATGCCACGAGCTTGGCACACCTATCTTTGGGCAGTTTTGCCCATTCCTCTTTGCAACACCTCTCAAGCTCCATCAAGTTGGATGGGGAGCGCCGGTGCACAGCCATTTTCAGATCTCTCCAGAGATGCTCAATTGGATTCAAGTCCGGGCTCTGGCTGGGCCACTCAAGGAGATTCACAGAGTTGTCCTGAAGCCACTTCTTTGCTATCTTGGCTGTGTGCTTTGGGTCGTTGTCCTGCTGAAAGATGAACCGCCGCCCCAGTTTGAGGTCAAGAGCGCTCTGGAGCAGGTTTTCATCCAGGATGTCTCTGTACATTGCTGCATTCATGTTCCCCTCTATCTTGACTAGTTTCCCAGTTCCTGCTGCTGAAAAACATCCCCACAGTGTGATGCTACCGCCACCATGCTTCACTGTAGGGATGGTATTGGCCTGGTGATGAGCAGTGCCTGGTTTCCTCCAAACAAAACGCCGAGCATTCACACCAAAGAGTACAATCTTTGTCTCATCAGACCAGAGAATTTTTTTGCTGATGGTCTGAGAGTCCTTCAGGTGCCTTTTGGCAAACTCCAGGCGGGCTGCCATGTGCCTTTTACTAAGAAGTGGCTTCCGTCTGGCCACTCTACCAAACAGGCCTGATTTGTGGATTGCTGCAGAGATGGTTGTCCTTCTGGAAGGTTCTCCTCTCTCCACAGAGGAACGCTGGAGCTGTGACAAAGTGACCATGGGGTTCTTAGTCACCTCTCTGACTAAGGCCCTTCTCCCCCGATTGCTCAGTTTAGATGGCCGGCCGGCTCTAGGAAGAGTCCTGGTGGTTCCAAATGTCTTCCATTTACGGATGATGGAGGCCACTGTGCTCATTGGGACCTTCAAAGCAGCAGAAATTTTTCTGTACCCTTCCCCAGACTTGTGCCTCATCACAATCCTGTTTCGGAGGTCTACAGACAATTCCTTTGACTTCATGCTTGGTTTACGCTCTGACATGCACTGCCAACTGTGGAACCTTATATAGACAGGTGTGTGCCTTTCCAAATCAGTCCAATCAACTGAATTTGCCACAGGTGGACTCCAATTAAGCAGTAGAAGCGTCTCAAGGATGATCAGTGGAAACAGGATGCACATGAGCTCAATTTAGAGCTTCATGGCAAAGGCTGTGAATACTTATGTACATGTAATTTCTTTGTTTTTTATTTTTTAATAAATTTGCAAGACTCTCAAAAAAACTTTTTTCATTTTGTCATTATGGGGTGTTATGTGTAGAATTTTAAGGGAAAATAATAATTGAATCCGATTTGGAATAAGGCTGTAACATAACAAAATGTGGAAAAAGTTAAACGCTGTGAATACTTTCTGGATGCACTGTATAAAAAAATACTTAGTATTTATTTGTCTAGAGAATATTTTCAATGCATTCATATATTTAAATGTTTTGTAATGTTAAAATTAGTTTTTTATTTTTTTATATATATATTTTAAATATTAAATAAATACTAGGTATTTATTTGATTAATATTTTAAATTAATTTATTTAACTTTTTTTATAGTTTTATAACTTTTTTTAATGTATAGTTTTCAAATGTTTTTAAAATAATTATTTAGTATGTTTTTTTGGTCAATATATCAAAAGTATTTTATATTTAATTTTTTTAAGTTGTTAAAATTATTATTTTTTATTTTTATATATTTTTATACAAAAAAATACTTTATTTAATTTTTTTAGTGATTTTTTTAAATGCATGTATTTATTTTAATTTTTCATAATTATTTTTTTATTCATTTTTAAAATATTGAAACCTTTTTTTTACTCGGTATTTAACTGTTTAGTGAATGTCTTGAATGCATGTATTTAATTTTTTTGTATAATTATTTTAATTTTTTTATATATTTTTAAAATATTTTAAACTTTTTCAGTCAGTATTTAATCATTGAATGAATACTTTAATTAATTAATTAATTAATTAATTTATTTATTTATTTATTTATTTATTTATTTATTTATTTATTTATTTATTTATTTAATTTAATTTAATTTTATTTTATTTTATTTTATTTTTGTAACTCCAGGCTACCCGCTGCACGCCCCGGAGTTCTACTTCCCGTACTTCCGGCAGCGCGGCGTCGCCACGGTGATCCGCCTCAACCGGAAGCTGTACGACGGCCGGCGCTTCGCCGACGCCGGCTTCCGCCACCACGAGCTCTTCTTCGCCGACGGCTCCACGCCGCCCGACGACATCGCCGCCCGCTTCCTGAGGATCTGCGACGCCAGCCCCGGCGCCGTGGCCGTGCACTGCAAGGGTAGACACCACAATAATCTTAATAATAATAATGATAATAATATATAATATGTATAATAAATATAAATAAGGTAAATAAATAATAAATCAAATAAAACATTATAATATATATAAAAAAAAATATATATATATATATATATATATATATATATATATATATATATATATATATATATATATATATATATATAACAAATGTAAATACATAAATGATAAAAAAATAATAAATATAAATAATATGAATTATGTATGTGTAAAAAACAAAAAAAATAATAGTATAAAATAACGTTCAACATAACAGATGAATAAGAAATATGTAATAAAACTAAATATAAGAAAATATAAAATATTAGACAAATCATAAATAAATAATGAATGATATAATATATAAGTATCTATACTATTAATAATAATAATAATATGATAACAGTAATATATAATAGTTTTAGTATATTAGTATATAATATAATATAATATAATATAACAAATAATAAACAAAATAATATAAGTATGTGATAAATACTAATAAATAAATATAAATAATATGAATTATATATATAAAAACTAAAAAATAGTACAAAATAACGTTCAACATAACAAATGAATAAGAAATATGTAATAAAACTAAATATAAGAAAAATATAAAATATTAGACGAATAATATAAATAAATAATGAATATAATATATAAGTATCTATACTATTAATAATAATAATTATTATTATTATAATAATAATAGTAAATATAATATAACAGTAATATGTAATAGTTTTAGTATATTAGTATATAATATAATATAACAAATAACAAACAAAATATAAGTAAATGATAAATAATAAATATAAATAATATGAATTATATATAAGTTAAACCAAAAAAATAATAGTATAAAATAACATTCAACATAACAGATGAATAAGAAATATGTAATAAAACTAAATATAAGAAAATATGAAATATTTGACAAATAATGTAAATAAATAATGAATAATATAATATATAAGTATCTATACTATTAATAATAATAATAATAATAATAATAATAATAATAAATATAATATGATAACAGTAATATATAATAGTTTTAGTATATTAGTATATAATATAATATTTCAAATAATAAAATAATAAAAGTAAGTGATAAATACTAATAAATATAAATAATATGAATTATATATATATATAAAAAACTAAAAAAAAATAGTATAAAATAACATTTAATATAAGAGATGAATAAGAAATATATAATACAACTACATATAAGAAAATATGAAATATTTGACAAATAATGTAAATAAAAAATGAATAATATAATATATAAGAATCTATGCTATTAATAATAATAATAATAAATAAAAAATATAAGTGTTATGATAATAGTAATGAATAATAGTTTTAGTATATTAGTATATACTATAATGTAACAAATAATAAACAAAATAATAATATAAGTAAATGTTAAATAATAATAAATATAAATAATATGAATTATATATATATATATAAAAAACTAAAAAAATAATAGTATCAAATAACATTTAACATAAGAGATGAATAAGAAATATATAATAAAACTAAATATAGGAAAATATAGAATTAGACAAATAATATAAACAAATAATGACTAATATAATGTGTAAGGATATATACTATTAATAATAATAACTATAAGATAGAAATATAAGTATTATAATAATGGTAATATGTAATAGTTTTAGTATAGTATTTGTACATTATATATGATATATGAGAAATATTGAAAAATAGCAATAATTATACGTAACTGACAAATAATGAATAAATATAAATAATATGAATTATTTATATTTATAAAATTATATATGTAAAACCTAAAGTAAAAAAATAATAGTATAAAATAAATTTAACCTATAACAAATAAATAAATATATAATAAAATTATTTTATTCAAGAAAATATGAAATAATAATTATATACACGTAAGATTAAACGTAAAATAATCAACTATTACGCAGACTAAATGAAAAAAAAATACATAAAAATTGAACATTTAAAAAACAAAAATTGAAAAATAATATGAAATTTAAATATAAGACAGAAAACAAATATATGGGAAATTAAAATATATGATACAATAAATTATAACCATATCAACATAAAATATACGAATAAATAATAATAAAAATAACAATAATAATAAAAATAGTAAGATGAACAATCACAAAATAATAAAAAATAACTAGAAAAATACATTAAATTATCTAAACACAGTGTAACCTGTTTGTGTGTGTGTGTGTGTGTGTGTGTGTGTGTGTGTGTGTCCGTCAGCGGGCCTGGGCCGCACCGGCACCCTGATTGGCTGCTTCCTGATGAAGCAGTACCGCTTCACGGCCCCCGAGGCCATCGCCTGGATCCGCATCTGCCGGCCGGGCTCCGTGATTGGTCCCCAGCAGCACTTCCTGCTGCAGTAAGCCCCGCCCACTCCCTCCTGACCAGCGCTTCACTTCCTGTTTTCACATCGCCTCCTCTGTACTTCCTGCTAAATACTCCCTTCCTGTTTTAACTTCACTTCCTGTTTTCCCTTTATTTCCTGCTTTCACTCTACTTCCTCTGTACTTCCTGTTTTCTTTTCACTTCTTGCTTTCTCTTCGGTTCAGTTTACATCCTGTTTTCACTCTACTTCCTGTTTTCACTTCACTTCCCCATCTTCATCTAACTTCCTGATTTTTTAATTTAATTAGCTTAATTCTTCTTTTCTATCCTCTGCCTGATGCGCTCAACTTCCTGTTTTCAACTCACTTCCTGTATTCAATTTAGTTTCTGCTTTATCTTTACGTCCTATTTTCCCTTCACTTCCTGTTTTCCCTTAACTTCCTGTATTCATTTCACTTCCTGTTTTCCCTTAACTTCCTGTATTTATTTCACTTCCTGTTTTCACTTCACTCCTTTTCTATCCACTTCTTCATACTACACTTCCCGTTTTACTTCACTGCCTGTTTTCACTTCACTTCCTGTTTTTACTTCCTGTTTTCTGTTCTCTGCCTATTTTCACCTCACTTCCTGTTTGCACTCTTCTTCCTCTCCGCACTCTACTTCCTGTTTAAAATGTACTTCCGATTTAAATTACCTTCCTTTTTAAAATCGACTTACTGTTTTCACTTCACTTCCTGTTTTTACTTCCTGTTTTCTATTCTCTGCCTGCTATTTTCACTTCACTTTCTGTTTGCACTCCACTTCCTCTTCGCAAGCTACTTCCTGTTTAAAATTGACTTCCTACTTCAATTAACTTCCTGTTTGAAATTAACTTCCTGTTTTCACTTCACTTCCTGTTTGCACTTTACTTCTTTTCAATTCACTTTCTCTGTTAAATTAACTTCCTGTTTTCACTTCACTTCCTGTTTACACTCTACTTCCTGTTTGCACTCCACTTCCTCTTTGCAGTCTACTTCCTGTTTAAAATTGACTCCCTACTTCAATTAACTTCCTGTTTTAAATTGACTTCCTGTTTTCACTTCACTTCCTGTTTGCACTCTACTTCCTGTTTTCAATTGACTTTCTCTGTTAAATTAACTTCCTGTTTTCACTTCACTTCCTGTTTTCACCTCACTTCCTGTTCCCCGCAGGAAGCAGGCGGAGCTCTGGGCGCTGGGCGACGCACAGCGGAGCCAGAAGGCGGGGCTAGAGGAGAAAGGGGCGGAGCTTCAGCTCATAGGGAGCCTGAGGGAGCTCAGCCTGAGCCCCGCCCACCTGGAGGAGCAGGAGGCGGAGCCTGATCCAGGGTCAGGTTTCACTCAGGGGGACCGGCTGAGAGAACTGAAGAACCGGAGAACCAGAACCAGGAACAGGACCGGAACCCTCAGGTACTAGAACCAGAACCAGGACCAGAACCAGAACCAGGTCTAGAACGAGGATCCAGACCTGGTGGGCGTGGCTAGATGCTAAAGTGGGCGTGTCTTCCCTGTCTTCCAGGCCGGAGGAGCCCCCCATCCTGGGCCGGTTCTCCTCCCCCCCTCCTCTCAGGTAAGCCCCGCCCCCTCCTCCCTCCGTCCACCAATCGCCGACTCCCAGCCCCCTGATTGGCTCCCTCCCTCAGGGCGCCCCAGCCAGGCCCCGCCCCCAAGCGGATCGGCCGCAGCGCCTCGTCGCCCCGGAGCCCCGCCCCCCGACTGGCTGGCTCAATGGGCGACCTGTACGGCGAGGGGGAAGGCCACGCCCACCCGGCCCAGGCCCCGCCCCCGGCCCCGGCCCGCCGCTCCGCCCCCCACGACCTCCGACCCTTCCAGGGCCCGGCGGGACGCTACCTCAGCCGCTCCATCCCCGTGAGTGTCCGAGCCACGCCCCCCTCTTCTCTTAGCCCCGCCCCCCTCTGACCTTCCACTTCCTGTTTCTCTCTTCCAGTCACTCCAGTCGGAATACGTCCCCTACTGACAGGAGCCATTACCCACAATGCCTCAGTAGCGCCAGCTGCAGACACACTGTTTCTACTTCCTCTTTTCTGTTTGTACTTCCTGTTTTCTGTTTATAGTCCTTGTTTTCTGTTTCCACTTCGTTTTCTGTTAGTACTTCCTGTTTTCTGTTTGTAATCCTTGTTTTCTGTTTCCACTTCCTGTTTTCTGTTTGTACTTCCTGTTTTATGGTTGTGCTTCCTGTTTTTCTTTATAGTCCCTGTCATCTGTTTCCACTTCCTGTTTTGTTCATATTTCATATTATCTGTTTTTACTTCCTGTATTGGTTACACTTCCCATTTGTTGGTTCCACTTCCTGTTTTCATGTTTTTACTTCCTGTATTGGTTACACTTCGCATTTGTTGGTTCCACTTCCTGTTTTCATGTTTTTACTTCCTGTATTGGTTACACTTCCCATTTGTTGGTTCCACTTCCTGTTTTCATGTTTTTACTTCCTGTATTGGTTACACTTCGCATTTGTTGGTTCCACTTCCTGTTTTCATGTTTTTACTTCCTGTATTGGTTACACTTCCCATTTGTTGGTTCCACTTCCTTTTTTCATGTTTTTACTTCCTGTATTGGTTACACTTCCTCTTTTGTGTTTTCAATTCTAGTACTGGTTACATTTCCTGTTTTCTGTTTTTACTTCCTGTTTCTAAGTTACACTTCCTGTTTTGTATTTACAATTCCTGCAATGGTTACACTTCCTGTTTATTGGTTACACTTCAAGTTTTATTGCTTCCACTTCCTGTTTTGTGTTTTTACTTCCTGTATAGGCTCCACTTCCTTTTTTCTGGTTTGATTGATTCAACTTCCTGTTTTACATTCCCACTTCCTGTTATGACTCTACTTCCTGTTTTATTTATTTTTGTCCCCACTTCCTGTTTGCCGTTTCAAATTGTTTTCTTGTTTCCACTTCCTGTTTTATACAATTTACCATTTTTCTGTTTCTACTTTGTTTTTTCTTTCAACTTCCTCTTTATAGGTTTCACTTCCTGTTTTCTGTTTCAACTTCCTGTTTACTTTCCAGTCTCCTTTTTTTCTGCCTCTAGTCTTCTTGTTTTTGCTTCCTGGTTCCTGATTCTACTTCCTGTTTATAGGTTCCACTTCCTATTGTCTGTTTCTACTTCCTGTTTTCTTTCCACATTTTAGCTTCTTGTTTTACTGTTTTAATTTCCTGGTTCCATGATTCCACTTCCTGTTTTGGTTTCAATACCTGTATCCTTTCTACTTCCCATTTCCTTGTGTGAACTTCCTGTTTTCTGTTTCTACTTCATGTTGATTTTCCACTCCATTTTTTTTCTACCTAGTTGTACTTTTCTTGTGTTAACTTCCTGGTTCCTGATTCCACTTCCTGTTTTGATTTTGATTCCTATGTCCTTTCACCTTCCATCCTGTTTCCTTGTGTGAACTTCGTGTTTATAGGTTGCACTTCCTGTTGTTGTCTTGTTACACTTTGTTTCGTTTCACTTCCTGTTTCCTTCCCTCCACTTCCTGTTTTATCACCTTCCTACTTCCTGTTTCCTGTTTGTGTGCACCATGAAGGGAAAGCGAATGTAGCGAAACTCAGGGTGTGTGTGTGTGTGTGTGTGTGTGTGTGTGTGTGTGTGTGTGTGTGTGTTAAAAAAAGTCTATTTTTATTATGAAGGGCACGAAAAAAAAATGTATATTTTTCTGAAAAATAAAAGAAGGCAAAGCGTGTAATGGACACACCCCCTAGGGGCCAGGCCACGCCCACTGTGACACATGACACGCCCACATCATGATCCCCGCCCACGGACACAGGCCACGCCCACCTGCTCCAATCTGAAGGCTTTTATTTTGTTAACACAGCAGCTAAGAGGCTTTTATTTTGTTATCTCGAATTTAAAGACTTTTATTTTGTTAATTCTGGTTTATTCCTTTATTTCCCTCCAATATGAAGGCTTTTAATTTCTTAATTCTGGTTTCTTTTATCTTTCTTGAATTTAAAGGCTTTTATTTTGTTAATTCTGGTTTATTCCTTTATTTCCCTCCAATATAAATGCTTTTATTTTGTTAATTCTGGTTTATTTTGTTTATCTTCAATTTACAGGCTTTTATTTTGTTATTTCTGGTTTATTTCTTTATTTTTCTTCAATCTAAAGGCTTTTATTTTGTTAATTCTGGCCCATTACTTAATTTTTTCTTCAATTTACAGGCTTTTATTTTGTTATTTATGGTTTATTTCTTTATTTTTTTAATCTTAAGGCTTTTATTTTGTTAATTCCGGTTGATTACTTAATTTTTCTTCAATCTAAAGGCTTTTAATTTGTTAATTCCGGTCCATTAATTTTTTCTTCAATTTACAAGCTTTTATTTTGTTATTTCTGGTTTATTTCTTTATTTTTTTAATATAAAGGCTTTTATTTTGTCAACACAGCAGCTGAACAGGCTTTTATTTTGAAGTGAAGTTTATTTAACCCACGTTTCTACAGATTAAAAGTCGCTCTATTCTGAAAACAAGGGTCTCTGTGTTGTTGACAGAGCGAGGGGTCAAAGGTCAAAGGTTGAGTGTTTGTTTTTTGAGGTCATCAGCGGATCGGTGATTAGATCAAAACGGAGGTCCCTGAACGCATCACGGGAGGAAAACCTTCAGATTAAAAGAGAAGAGTGTGTTTGCCGAGAGTCCCTGAACGCATCGTTGAGGATTGGTGAAGAGAAAATAAAAGAAATAAAAAATTAAATAAATAGAAAATAAATAGATAAAAATAAATATTTAATAGAAATAAAATAAAAAAATTAAGAGTCCCTGAATGCATCATTGAAAATTGGTGAAGTGCAAAATATTGAAGGGGAAAAAAATATATAAAAATTAATTGAATGAAAAAAATACATAGAAAAAAATAAGGATTTAAAAAATGTAAAGTAAATATTCAAAAAAAAAAAAGTAGAAATATACTAGAAAAAAATAAAGAGTCCCTGAACGCCTCATTGAAAATTGGTGGTAGAAAAAAGGGGAATAAATAAACAGGAAAAAAAATACATGGAATTTAAAAGAAAATTAATACTAAAAATTAAGTCAATAAAGAAATAAATAAAATACAGGCAATTAAAAGTCTCTGAACGCCTCACTAACAAGCACAATGGAAAAAAAAAAAAATACAAACAAGAAATCAGCAAATCAAGTAAACGTTCCTTGAACGTCTCACAGAAAATACTTTTAAAAAGGTGAAGAAAATGAAAATAACAGTCAGTTAAAACTGCTTAAAAGTCATTGAACGCCTCGAATAACAAGAAACAGGATGTCCTTGAACGCCTCTGGGAAAATTACTTAACTTATAAAAAATAAATAAAATAAAAACATTTTTTTGGGAAAAAGGCTGAGAACAAAAAAAAAATGATAGAGAAAAAAATCCACAAGATAAATTTTTAAAAAAATGAAAAAAATGCACAAAATAATTACAAAAAAAAAAAAAAAAATTATAATAAAAAATTCAGCAGTAAAAAAAAAATCTGCAGTTCCACGCTTTGGCCACTGGGGGGCAGAACTCACCAAGCAGAGCTCTGTGAGGGGGGGGGCGGGGCTTCAGAGGAGGAGGAGGAGGGGGCGTTTGTTTTGTCCTCACACACACACACACACACACACACACACGCCGCCTCGGCTTCATTTGAGACACAAAGACGCTCTCACACACACACACTCTGTCACACACTCGTCCTTGATCATTGTTCCTCTGCGGATCTTTTCTCTCGGTCGCCGCGGCGATGGACGGCGCTCGGACAGGTAACGTCAACAACAACGCCGCCGCTGTCTGCTTGTTTGTTTATTTATGATGTGATTTAAAGGAGAAACAAATCGCTGGAGAAAAAAATCAGACAAAAAAATGAAAAAAAAAAATCTGCAGATTTGACTAAATTTAAATGCAGAGGGGAAAAAAATCTGGATTGTTTTTTTGTTTTTTTTTTGTTTGTTTTTTTTTCAGAAGTGGTGTTGATGTTTTTCATTTTTTTGAGAACTTAAATATTGTTAAATTTCTTTAAAAAATGTAAAGAAAAAATTAGCATTATATGATTATTATTCTGCAATAAAGATCATTTTAAAATATTTTTTCCAATTTTATTACCTTGTTTTATTTGTTTTTTAGTAAGTGTTTTTGTTGATAACAGTTTACATTTATATGTAATTTTTAATGATTTTTCAAAAATATTTTTATATTTTTTAAATGTTTTTAAAATTAACTTTAAACTTAAACTTTTAATTGCTGAAGTTTTTGTTTTAGTTTTTTGTTATTAAAGTCTGTTTTCTAAAAAATTGGCTTAGAAAGTTATTTCCAAGATTTACAATTTTTTAATGATTGATATTAAACATTTTTTACACAATTTTAATTTTATACTTTTTTTTATTTGAATATTTTCTTACGTTTTATTAAGAACAAAAAAATCTTAATATTTGTGAATTTAAAGTAGCCTTGATATTTTTTTCATATTTTGAAAAAGTTCAATATTGTTACATTTTTTAAATAAAAGCACATCTTTTAAAGAAATGTGATATTTAATGTATTTTTAATAAACAATTTGATAAATTATTATCCTACAATAATGGTGATTTTTAAATATTTTTACCAAATTGTTGTTTTCTTTTTTTTATTTTTGTTTAAATTTTTAGTCATTTAAATTGATATGTATTTTTTAATGATTTATTTCGTATTTTAATTCATATTTATTTTATATTTATAAGTTTTTTTACTAATTATTTTTTAAATTTCTTTAAACAATTTCTTACAACTTTTTAATTAAAAACTAAAATCTGGAGAATTTGATTGAATTTAATTTTCTTTTTAAATTTTCTTTTTAATTTTTTTGTATTTTCAATACATTTTCAATACTCAAATATAATTAATATTAATTAAAAACAAGTTTGTGTTTTTCAACAGCGTTCAATATTGTTATTTTTTATTTTTATTTTTGTCTTTTATACAAATTATTTTGTTTTCTGCCTTATTAATATTTATTTTTTTATTTTTATTTTGTGTGTTCTTTCCAATTTTTTTCTTTCTTTCTTTTTTGTTTTTTTACAATATTGATATTTTTAATTTTAATTTTTATCTTTTTATAGTAAATATTTTGTTTTCTGTCTTATTAATATTTTTTTTATTTATATATTTTTTTAATTTTGTTTGTTCTTTAAAATTTATATATGTATATATATATATATATATATATATATATATATATATATATATATATATATATATATATATATATATATGTATATTTTAAAATAAAATTATATAAATTTATTAATTTAAAGATAAAAACAGCTTTATTGTAGTAAAAACAAAAACAGCTCATTTTGAAGCGTCAGGAGAAAAAAAAAAAAGCTGAGTTTGAGGAATTAAAATAGTCGGGAGGAAGTTCAGAGTTTCAGGGTTTTTTTTCGGGGCCCTGGGTGACCTCTGACCTCTGACCGCCGTAAATCTGGACGAAGCGACAAGGCGCCGCTGATTCTTTATTGTTTTAACTGTTGGAGGCTGAAGAAGCTGCTGAGTAAGGAAAATAAAGAAAATAATAAAACAAAAAAAATGAGAATGTTAATGAAAAAAAAAATCTAATTAAAATAAATACATTTTTATTTCTTAAATAACTTTCAAAAAAATAATACAAAGAATGTAAACAACTGAAAAACAATACAAATAAAAACAACGTAAAAAACTTGTAAGCTGCTCAACACATTTAGAAAAAAACAACAAAGTTAATAAAATAGTAATTAAATGTTAATAAAAATGAAAAAAAAAATCTAAAATTGCTGCAAAAATAAAATTAAAAAAAATAAGCTTAAAAAAAATGACGTAACCAAAAAAAAAAAAAAATATATATATATATATATACAGGTTGTTTTTTTTTTTTTTCAAGCAAGTCTTCTAGGACCTGATGTGCCGACAATAAATAATAATAATCAAGAATCATAACAAAGAAAAATTGAATTTGAATATATATATAGATAAAGAAAAATATTTATAAAAATAATAAACATACTATTAAAAAAAATACTGTTCAAAAATAGTGTTTTTGAATTCCTAAACTTGAACCTTAATTAAAATTTTGGAAAAAAATATATATATAAAAAAAAAAATATGAATAAAAAATGATATATAATGTAATAATTCTGAAAAATAAAATATTTACAAAACAAATGGAAAATATAGAAAATATTTAAAAATGAGTAAAATCAAACAGAATATAGGGAAATAAAATAATAATTCCGTTTCACCTTTTTAAGTAAAAAAATATATAAAATATTAAGAAATGAAAATACGAACAATAATAAGTGTTGACCTTTGACCCGCAGTGCTGCTGCTGTCCTGCTGGCTGTGGTGCGTTCAGGGCCTCCAGGTGGACGTGTCCCCCCGCCGGCCGCTCTTCCCGCTGGGCTCCCGGCGCCGCCTGCTGTGCTCGGCCCGCGACTGCGACGCGCCGCCGCCGCACGTGGCCTGGACGCCGCCGGGCGACCGGCCGCTGGGGGGCGCCGTGGAGGCCGGCGACGGCGGGGCGGCCGCCGCCGTCACCTTCGACCCCGTGGCCGCCGAGCACGAGGGGGCGCTGCAGTGCCGCGTCGTCTGCGGAGACCAGATCAAACACGTCACCGTCCGGGTCCGGGTCTACGGTACGGCATGATGTCATCGTTTCTCTGTTTTTTATTTATTTGTCACTATGTACTTCATTACATTTTTTTAATTTAAATAAAAATAAAATATTAAATAAAATATTTATTTATTTTTTTATTACTAAAAGTAGTATCATATTTAATTATTAGTTATAAAATATTTTATTTTTTATTTATTTGAAAACAAAATAATAAAAAAGAAATTGTATTATTTTTGGTTAATTTTTTTAAAAATTATTTTCAATATTAATAGTATTAACAGTATATATAATGTTTATTCTTTTTTTTACTTTTCCCGTTTTAATTATTTAATTGTTTCATATTTATGTTTATTCAAAAAAAGTGTTTTTAACATTATTTTAATTTGATGTCATATTCATACTTGTTTATATTTGTATTTCTTCATTTTTTTCAATTTTTTTATATCTACAGTCAATTATAAATTTATTCATTTAGTAATTAATAATTCATTGTTTCTATTAGTATTTTATTATGTTTTATTATATTTGGATTTTTCAACACTTTTGTTTTATTTATTATTATTTATTAAATGTGTTATGTAGAATTCAAAATTTTCATATTTTGATATAATTATTATTCTTTTTATTTTTTCTATTTTTCTTCCTTATTTTTTTGTTTTTCTCCATTTTCTTATTTTATGCTTTATTTTTATTTATTTAATTCAATATATTTATATATTATACTCATTGTTCAGATGTATTCTTATTTTTAGCTTTATCTTTATTTGAAATATTTTTTATTGTAACTTATTATTATTATTATCATCATTATGATCAATAATATTGGAAGATTTTTTTGCTTTCACTGTTTTCAGTTTGTTGTGTTTCTCTTTATATGGCTTCTATTTAAAATTATGCTTTTTTTAATTGTACAATTCTTTTTATTCAAATTTAAATTGAACCTTTTTGTTTTGTTTTTCCCAAAAAATATATGTTTATTTTATGTTTGTTTGGTTTTTATATTATTAGTTTTTTTTTTAATGTATTTATTATATTAAATAATCTTGTATTTAACTTTGTATACATAAATTCATATTTTATTTATTTTTATATTTTCATTTATTGTAGTTTTAAATGCATTTATTTAAAATTGTTTTATTATTATTATTATTATTATTATTATTATTACTATTATTATTAATGTTATTGTTATTACTATCAATATTATTATTGTTATTGTTATTAATGCTACTACTGTCATTTAGTTTTTTGTTAATTTAATTCTTAATAGTAATATGATTTTATTATTATTACTTTCTTCTTTTATTATTGTAATTACAATTTTTATTGTTATTATTACTATTATTATCATCATTGTTATTTTTATCATCATTACTATCATTATTAGTAGTATTATTTTTATTATTATTATTATTACGATTATTTTTTTATTGTTATTATTACTATTATTGTCATCATTGTTTTTATCATCATTACTAGAATTATTAGTAGTATTGTTATTATTTTTTATTATTAATATTATTATTATTATTATCATTATTATTATTATTATTACTATTATTATTGATGGTGTAATGTGTGTGTTCCCCAGCCCTCCCCTCCCCCCCCCTGGTCTCGGGGCTGGACCGGCTCCTGTCGGGCTCGGAGGCGGTCCTGACCTGCCGGGCCCCCGGGGCCCACCCTGAGGACCGGGTGCGGCTGTCCTGGCTCCGGGGGGGGCGGGAGGTTCAATCCGGGTCCGAGTACCGCTTCGGGGTCTCCCGGGACGACCGGGGGGCCGAGGTCACCTGCAGGGCCTCGCTGGACCTGGACCTGGGGGGCCCCGATCAGAACCTCACCAGGGAGACCACGGTCCGCCTGGAGCCGCTGGGTGAGTCTGCCGGCCGCCGTTACCGTGGCAACGGGCCCAGAAGAGAGTTCTGCCCATCTAAACACAGATATCCATGTAAAGAGGTGAAAAAAATATTGTTGCCATGGTAACAGATTAAAAAAAATATATATAGTAAAAGGTTTAAGAGTGGGCAGTAGTTACCATGGTAACAGATAAAAAGACAGTAGTTACCATGGTAACAGCTGTTCAAAACTATCAGAAGATGCCATGGTAAGTTTTCAAAGTAGCAGTTACCATGGCAACAGGAAAAAAAAAAAACAAACAACAACAACAATGACGGTATGATAGTAACAGGTTTCCAAAAAAAAAAAAAAAAACCAAACATTGTTGTCATGGTAAAACTGTTACCATGATAACGTGTTTAAAAATAACAAGAGTTACCATGGAAACAGGTTTAAAAATAGCTTTTGTCCCCATGGTAACAGCTTTGAAAATGGCAGTCGTTACCATGGCAACAGGTTGTTTTTTTTTTTTTTTTAAGCAATAGATGCGACGGTAACAGGTTAAAAAAAAAAAAAAAACTATGGTTGTCGTGGTAAAAGTGTTGCCATGGTAACATGTTTGGAAAACAGTAGTTACCATGGTAACACTTATATAATAACAATAGTTACCGTGGTAACTTAGAAAACAGTAGTTACCATGGTTACACTTTTTATATATCAGGTTACCGTGGTAACTTCATTAAAAAAATGTAGTTACCAAGGTAACAGTTTCTAAAATAAGAGTAGTTGCCATGGTTACCGAGGTCACAACAGTTTAAAAATAATGGCATTTTCCGTGGTAACAGTTTTGAAAGTAGCAGTTGTTGCCATGGCAACAGGTTAAAAAAAAACAACGGTATGATGGTAACAAGTTTACAGAAAAGAAAAAACAAATACTGGTTGTCATGGTGAAACTGTTGCCATGGTAACATGTTTAGAAAACAGTAGTTACCGTGGTAACAGTTTTTAGAATAACAATAGTAACCATGGCAACATATAAAAAAAAACAGTAATTAACATGGCAGCAGGTTTAACATTTACAGTGGTTGCCATGGTAACAGTTTAGAAAACAGTAGTTACCATGGTAACAGGTTAAAAATATTAGTAGTTACTTACCATGGTTAACAGATAAAACAGTAAAAAAAAAAGTTACTATAGTAACGTTTTTTAAAAATAACAATGTTACCATGGCAACAGGTAAAAAAAAAAAAACTGGTTACCATGGCAACAGGTTTAAAATTAAAAGTAACAGGTTATCAATAAAAGTGGTTACCATGGCAACAGGTTAAAAAAAATACAGTAGCTACCATGATAGGTAAAAAGAACAGTTGCCATGGCAACAGGGAATAGACCTTTAGTGACAATGGTAACAGGTTAACAGTAGCAGGAGTTACCATGAAAACAGGTTTGAAAATAAGAGTTGCCATGGTAACAGGTTTAAAAAAAAAACTATAGTTACTATGGTAACATGTAAAAAAACAATAGTTACTATCGTAACAGTAAAAAGAAGAAAAAAAACCCCCTGCTGTATCCATGGTAACAGAGCTGTTGCCATGGTGACGTCAAAGTATGGACAACGAATCCACAAAACATGTTGTCATGGTTACATGTCTAAAAGAATACATCTGTTGCCATGGTAACATGGTTGCCCCCTCCTCTCTGCTCTAGCCCCGCCCACCCCGCCCTCCCTGCTCCTACTTCCTGGTCCGGACGTCCTGGAGGGAGGCCATGTGACCCTCAGCTGTCAGTCAGACGGAGCCCCGCCTCCCACGCTGGTGCTAAAGAGGGAGGGGGCGGAGCTTCGCCGGGCTGGCCCCGCCCCCTCCTCCTTCACCTCCTCGCTCTCCTTCAACTTCACGGCCGCCCCGGAAGACTCCGCCCACTACACCTGCGAGGCCACCAATCAGTTGGGGTCAGAGGTCGCCACGGCAACCGTCAACGTCAGAGGTGGGTTTGTGTTGCGGTGGAAACGAAAGGAAGTTCGAAGAAATTGTAATAAATTCTAAATAAAATGAATGGATGCAAACAACAATTAAAAATAAATAAAAAAATAACAATACATAAATAAAAATAAAATATGGAACTAAATCAATACAATAATAGCAATAGTAGAAAGAAATACATTTAAATAAATAAATTTAATTCTAAAAATAAATTTAAAGAAAAAAATCATAATGTAATATTTATAAGATAATGCATAAATATTAATAAAATAAAACATTGACATCCACTTTAATATTGTAACCATGGAAACAGATGAAAAGTACAATTGCAATAAATTGTAATAAATAAAAAACATAAAACATTTTTAAAAAATGGAATTAAAACAATAATTTGAAAAAAGGATTTCAAAAGTTACTTTTCTCAAATTAGCAGATTCTTAAAAAAATAAATGTAAATAAAAATAGAATAGAAAAAATAAAAAAACATAAAATTTAACATAAATAAATTGCTCGAAATAATTTTGAAAAATAATTAGAGAAAAGAATGAAACTATACCATAAATACACTGCATTTGCCATAAATTTTAATCAATTTATAATACAGTAATTGAAATACATATTGAAATCAGTAGAGGAAAAAAAAAATCAATATTTTTTTGACATTTTTCATAAAATTAAAAATTAAAAAGAAATGAAAAAATCAATATAATATATATTATACTGTAATTTTTTATTATATTATATATAATGAAAATAAATAAATATAAAATATACAAAAATAATATAAAATGAATAATATTTATATATATCTAATTTAACCTTGGCCCTACCCCGCTTCCAGCCCACCCCCTCCAATTGGACGCCTCCCCCGAGCTGTGGGCCGAGCTTGGCTCGGCCCTGCTCCTGTCCTGCCGGGCGTCGGGTTGCGAGGAGCCGCCGGAGCTCACCTGGTCCCGGTCGGACCCGGACCAGGACCCGGACCGGGACCAGGACCGGGTTCTACAGACGTCCCGGGAGCCCGACGGGCGCTCCCAGCTCCGGGTGGGTGACCTGGGCCCCGAGCAGCGGGGGGGCTTCGCCTGTCGGGCCCGGTGCCAGGGCGTGACCCGGGAGAGGTTGGTCCGGGTGCAGGTCTATGGTGAGGGCACACACACACACACACACACACACACACACTAGTGTAGGTTCACAATGGGGACTTACATGTGCAAAGTGGGGACTTACACACAGATATTGGTACACATGCAAAGTGGGGACTTAAACACACTACATGTGCAAAGTGGGGACTTACACACAGATATTGGTGAATGTGCAACGTGGGGACTTTCACGCAGATATTGGTTAATGTGGAAAATTGGGGACATATACACATATATTGGTACACATGCAAAGTGGGGACTTACACACATACATTGGTAAATGTGCAAAGTAGGGACTTTCACGCAGATATTGGTTAATGTGGAAAAGTGGGGACTTAAACACAGATATTGGTACACATGCAAAGTGGGGACTTAAACACACTACATGTGCAAAGTGGGGACTTACACACATATATTGGTACATGTGCAAAGTGGGAACTTAAACACTGGTGCATGTGCAAATTGGGGACGTAAACACATATTCTGGTCCCTGTATGAACTTCAGGACCCAATATAAAAACACTGGTACAGTTTTTGGATTAACATCATGCTAACATTAGCATCATGCTGACATTAGTGCCTCGGGCTTACTCTCACATCATGCTAACATTTGCATAATGCTACCATTGACCTCATGCTAACATTGGTCCAATGCTCATTATTAAGATGCTAAAATTTGCCTCATGCTAGCTTTGGCATAATGCTAACAATAATGCTATGCTAACAGTGTCCTAATACCAACATAATTAAGATTGGTCCTGTCAGCATCACGCTAATACTAGCATTATGCTACCATTAGCATCATGCTAACACTCCCCTCCTCTCCCCAGCCTTCCCGTCCGACCCGGTCCTCTCTGGCCCCGCCCCCTCCCCCCTCCTGATTGGCCGGCCGTCCTCCCTGCTCTGCGTGGCTCCCTCTGTCCTCTCGCCCAATGGGGCGCGGCTGCGCTGGCTGTGGGCGGGGCTTACCCTGGCCTCCCGGACCTTTGAGTTCTCCGGACATCCCAGGAATCTGTCGCTGGAGCTCCAACTCCAGGTGGATCAGGGTCCGGCTCAGGATCAGGACCAGATCCAGGATCAGGTCCGGGTCCGGGTCCGGCTTGGGGACCCAGTGGAGCTGAGCTGCGAGGCGGAGCTGCTGGGCGACGACGGCGCCACCTGGAGGAGCAGGAGGAGAAGCGTGGAGCTGGAGGTCCAAGGTGAGGGGGGAGGGGGCGGGGCTTGTGTCTACTAACATAGGGGCGTGGTTTAGCTTGATTTCTTAGTATTTTTTATATTTGTTTTGTTTGTTTGTGTATTTCTAAGTTATTTCACTTATTTTATTGTTTTACTTATTTTATTTTAAATGTTTGTGTTTATTAATAGTCATACAAGAGGCGTAGCTTTCATCTATGGTAACAGGAAGGGGCGTGGCCTATTGGTCCTGACTGCTTTATTGTACTTTATCTTATTATATAGTTATTTATATGTATTATTTATTTTAAATATATTTTTCTATGTATTTTTTAATTATATTTACTACTTTATTTTTTTGTTTTTTGTATTTTTTATTAGTATTCTGACTTCATGATAACCGAATGGGTGTGGTTTGTATCTATAGTAACACTAAGGGGGCGTGGCTTATTTGGTCCTGACTTTTGCTATTTTATTTATTAATTTTATTATTATTATGTTTTTTTGTTTCATTTGTTTCACGTGTTGTTTCACTTACTTATTTGTTTGTTTATTCATTAATTAATTTATTTAATTATTCATTAATTTTTTTATTTAGTTTTATTTATTAGAATTCTGACTTTATACCACTAAAGGGGCGTGGTCTGCCTTCATAGTGCCAGTAGGAGGTGTGGCTTGTCTCTACAAATACAGAAGTGGGCGTCGCCTGTCGGCATAACCACCCGTAGGGGGCGTGGTTTGTAAATATACCAAACAGTAAGGGTGTTGGTGTGTCAGTAAGGGGCGTGGCTTGACGTTCTAATAAACATACATGGGCGTGGTCTATTGGTTTAACAGCCAGTAAGGGGCGTGGCCTGTTGGTTTTAACAAAAAAAGGGGGCGTGGCCTTTTTATACAGCAGCATTTTGTTGAAGGGTGTGTCTATAGAAACATTAAGGGGGCGTGGTTTCTCCTTCCTATATCTACTTCCTGATTTCCTGTAACAGGCCCCGCCCCCTCTCTCACTCTCTCTAGCCCCGCCCATGCCGCCCTCCCTGCTTCTACTTCCTGGTCCGGACGTCCTGGAGGGAGGTCATGTGACCCTCAGCTGTCAGTCAGACGGAGCCCCGCCCCCCACGCTGGTGCTGCGGAGGGAGGGGGCGGAGCTTCAGCGGGCTGGCCCCGCCCCCTCCTCCTCCTCCTCTGTATTGACCTTTAACCTCTCCTCGGCCGCCCTGGAAGACTCCGCCCACTACAGCTGCGAGGCAGCCAATCAGCACGGGTCCAAGATGGCGGCCGTCACGCTCCGGGTCAAAGGTCAGAAAAAGTTATTGCTAACACACTCCAAATTAAGCTAATAGCTAATAATAGTCTCCAAATTATGCTAGCAGCTAATGCTAGCAGGCGCCAAATTATGCTAATAGTTTAGAATACCCCAAAATTATGCTAACAGGCTAATCATGCTAGCAGTGATTGGTAATAGACTCAGAATGATGCTAACAGCTAATGCTAGCAGACTTCAAATTATGCTAATTACTGATGCCAATATTTGCAAAATCATGCTAATGGCTAATGCTAATCAACTGAAAAATGATGCTAACATGCTCAACATGTTGGTATTAGCCAATGCTAATAGACTCATAACGATGCTAACAGCTAATGCTAGCAGACTCCAAATTATGCTAATTATTACTGATGCTAATATTTGCAAAATCATGCTAATGGATAATGCTAATCAGCTCAAAAATGATGCTAACATGCTCAACATGTTGGTATTAGCCAATGCTAATAGACTATAAATGATGCTAACAGCTAATACTGACAGCATTAGCATGTTAGCATTAGCATCATATCAGCATTAGCATTAGCATGCCGTCTCCCCCTTCAGCGCCCCCCAGGAACACCAGGGTGCTGGTGCTGCCCTCTGCCGTAGTGCCCCTGGGCCACAACGTGACGGTGTGGTGCCGCAGCGCCGGCTGGCCGCCGCCCGCCCTCACCCTCACCCGATTGGCCGACGGCGCCCGGCTGCCCCGCCCCCCCGGCGGCGACGTCGACGGCGGCTTCCTATTGGTCGACGTGCGGCCCGAGGACGGCGGGCGCTACCGGGTCAACGCCAGCAACGAGCTGGGGTCAGAGGTCACCCACTTCAGGATCACCGTCACCGGTAATGCTAATGCTAATGCTAATGACTAACGTTAAACGTTAATAATAATAATAATGATGTTGATAACAGTGGATGATGCTAATGCTAAAAGATGATTATGATGCTGATGCTAGTGGGAAATGCTATTAGGTAACGCTAAACAATAATAATGCTAATGCTAATGCAAAAAGATAATAATAACGCTAATGAGAAATGCTAATTGCTAATGCTAAAGGTTGGTGATAATGCTAATGACAAATGCTAATAGCTAATGCTAAAGGCTAATAATAATGCTAATGAGAAATGCTAATAGCTGATGCTAAAGGTTGAAAATAATGCTAATGAAATATGCTAATTGCTAATGCTAAAGGTTGATAATAATGCTAATTAAAAATGCTAACACCTAATGCTAAAGGTTAATACTAAAAGCTAATCTTAACGTAAATATGATAGTTACTAGCTAATGCTACTAGCTAATCAGAATACTAATGCTACCAGCTAATGCTAACAAAATTGTAGCAGTGATGCTAATTACTAATGCTAATAGCTAATGCTGACATATTGTGATGCTAACAATAATAAAATTTTACTAGCCAATGCTAACATAATTATAATGCTAATGCTAACGAAAAACAGTACTAGCTGTTGCTAAAATAATTATGAAAATGTGAGGAGCTAATGCTAACGAGCACAAGCTACCAAGAGGAAGCTAATGCTAACAATTTACGCTGATGCTGATAGCTATGTGCTAATTAAAAAAAAGCTATAGGGTAATGCTAACGCTAGCTTGCCCCTCCCCCTCCCCCCAGGTCCCGGCCCCGGCCCGCTCCTATTGGCCGTCCCGGCCGTCTGCGCGCTCGCCGCGCTGCTAGCTAGCGCCCTGCTGCTGGAATACCTGCGGAGGTCCCGGAAGAAAGGCTTCTACCAGCTAGCGCCTAGCGGGCTGGAAAGGCGCTAGCGCGACAAGCTAGCGAACCCCCCCCCCCCCCCAGGACTGTGACCACGATCGGCTAACGTTAGCATGATGCTAACGTCCTCTGAATGATTGGATATGAGGTGGCTAGCAAGCTGCCAGCGTGTGGATCCTACATGCTAGCATGATAGCAGCTGCTAGCTACTTGTTAGCATGTTGGAGGCTACACAATGCTAGCATGTATCGCCAACATGCTAAAAAGTCACTAGCATGCTCATTTGTTAACATTTGAGTGGAATGCTAGCATAGCATTTATTACCATGTGGCTCCAACATGCTAGCAAGTGGCTAGCAGTTGCTACCATGCTAGCATGTCAGAGCTACGTGTAGAGCTAAGTCATGCTAACATACTGACCTGTTAGCATGTTAGCATGCTAATATGCTAGCCGATAGCTGTCAGCCTGTATCTCATCATGCTAACAAGCTAGCAGCTAGCTGTTAGCCTTTATGTCATCATGCTAACATGCTAGCAGCCAGCTGATTTTCATGAAGCTAATATGCTAACATGCCAGCTCTTAGCCTGTATGCTAACATGCTAGCAGCTAGCTGTTAGCCTGTATCTACATCTTGCTAATATGCTAGCAGCTAGCTGTTGGCCCGTATCACGTTGACGCTAAGATGCTAGCTGTTGGCATGTTTCTCCACAACGCTAACATGCTAGCAGCTAGCATGCTAGCTGCTAACCTCGATCGACTGTATATAATGTTGCGTTCAATGACCGTCAGTAAAAAACAGTTTGTGTGTACATTGAGTCCGAGTTTTATTTATTTTTTATTATTCAATTTTATGAATGAATATTTATTTCAATTTAGATATTTTTTTTAAACATTTTTTTATTTTTATTTCTATACATTCAGTTTTTTTTAGAAGCTTTATTTTTATACTAATTTTAATTATTTCACCATTTATTTTTTAATTGTTTTTCCATTTAATGAATTTTTTTTAATTATTTTTTTTATTTTTTAGCCGTTTTTTGTCATTTTAATTGTTTATTTAATTTTTTATCAACATTATTTTATTTTATTTTTTTTTTTAAATTTCATTTCTTTTCTTGTTTTTCCTGCAACAACAAACACAACATTGAAGACATTGAAGTTGTTTTTTAATCCATTTTCAATAATTTTTATATTTCTAATCTACTTTAATTATTTTCTTAATTTATATATATTTTTTTTCTAATTTTTTTTATTTTATTTTATGCGTGATAGTCTCATTAAATAATTATATATAATTTTGTTTTTATTTTTTATCCCTTTTTGCCTATTTTTATTATTTATTTAAATTCAATAAAATTTTTTGATGATTTTTTTTTTTTTTTTAATTTCATTTGTTTTTTTCTTATTTTTCCAACGACAACAAACAAACAAACAACACCGAAGACGTCGATGCGGCTCTTCCTGCTGCCCGCTCCTCGCAACGACATGCTGGTGAAAAACACTGAGGACAATCCCGCATACAGGTAAAGTAAGTAAAACAAATGTAGTAAATAAAGTACAAGTAATTGAATAAATCAATAAATAAATAAATAAAAAAATAAAAAAATAAATAAATAGAAGTGTATATGAAATATTACATTTTTTAATTTTTTTATTTGTTTTCTTATTTTTCTTGCGACACCAAACAACACTGAAGACATTCCTATTTTTATTATTTAACTTCAATTAAAATTTTTTGATGTTATGTTAAAAAAATGTTATTTTTTTTGTTTCATTTTTTTTATTTTTATTTAATGTAACTAATAACATTAAGTAAATAAAATACAAGTAATTAAATAAATCAATGAATAAATAAATAAGTAAATACATAAGCAAATAAAATAAAATAAACAAATAAATAGAAGCGTATATGAAATATTTAGTAAAATGTATAAGCATAAATTTTAAAATATTTAATAAATGTAATAAAATATAAAGCAAAAAAATATATATGAAATAGAAAAATATATCTGATCAAAGGTAAAACAATGCCTATTAAATGAAATAATATACATAAGTTCTGTTCTTTCTTAATTTTTTGTTTTTTTTATTTTAGTATTGTTATTTTTAAATTACATTTTTATGTGTTTTAATTTATTTATTCATTTTTTTAGATTTGTTATACTTTTATTTGTTCACATTTTTTAAAATATTTTGTTTATTATTTTAATTATATTTTTTTCAAAACATTTAATATATATTCTTTTCTTTAATTTAAAAATTTTATTTAAAAAAAACTGTTTTGTTGCAGTTGCTTCCTTTCTCCATAAAAGCATATTCCTTTAAAAAAAAATACATAAAAAATCTAATCTCATAAACAAAAAATTTAGTAAATGAAATAAAAATATAGACTATGAAGTAAAATATAGTAAACAATTAAGAATAAATAAAAAAATAATAAAATAAAGGTAAATATGCAAAAAATAACGATGAAAATGAAAACAAATACATACATGTAAGACTAATAAAAATAAAGAATAAAAACGAATAGTTTATTAAAGTTCATTAGTTTACTAACAGAAACAATAATAATAATGATAAAAATAATAATAAAAATAAATTTAAAAAATCCAAATTAAAGATATTAAGTAAAAAAAATAATAAAAATGAAGTAAATAAAATTCCATAAAAAATTTGAATTAATATTAAAAGCAAAAAAAAAACAAAATCAGTGTTGTCTTTTTTCTTTTTTTGTTTACTAGTGTGTGTGTGTGTGTGTGTGTGCATGTTCATTCGCTTTTCTTATGTGTTTGTGTTTTGTTTTTCTTCTTCTTCCTTCTCTTGTTTGTTTCTTCTTCTCCTTCGACCGGAAATTCCAGCGCATCAACTTGATGAGTTGCTCTCTCTCTCTCTCTCACACACACACACACACACACACACACAAACAGTGAAGGGGGGGGGGTCAAAGGTCGAAGGTCGGGGGAGAGAATTCGCCGGACGCGGAGAAAACATGAATCAGCTGAAATGAGCAGAAACCTTGACGCCTCCTGGTGGAGGCAGAGGGACTGACGTCATGCCGCTGCAAAGAATGTTTGACTTCATTTGTAATTTTTTATCTAATTAATTTAATTTATTATTTATAATAAATGTATAAATATATAAATTAAAAATAAATAATAGATGACATAAAAATATCAATATAATAAGTTAAAAATCCATATGTTATTTTGATTATTCATTTATTTATTCATTCATTCATTCTTTAGTATTGATTTCAATATCAATTTAAATAATTAAAGAAATATTTATAACAAAAAAACAATCGAAGACATTTCATTTTTGTTTTTTTCATTTTTTAATGTAAAAACTTAATTGAAATTTTCACATTTTGACAATAATATGCAATACAATCATTTTGGTTCATTCATTTTTTTTTATTATATTTGTTTCCTTTGGTTTTATCATACATTTATTTCCGAGATTATTTTTTAAGACATTGAAATTTTTTTTTTAGTCTTTCAATGTTTTTTTTTTTTATTTCAATAAATTTAATAATTATTTTTAGATTTATTTAAAAAATATATTAATTTAATTACATTTGAGATATTCTTGAATTATTTCAATGTTCACATTTTGACAATAATATTCAATACAATCATTTTGGTGTATTCATTTTTTTTATTATTATATTTGTTTCCTCTGGTTTTATCATACATTTATTTCCGAGATTATTTTTTAAGATATTGTAATTTTTTTTCAGTTTTTCAATGTATTTTTTTTTATTTTTTTTATTTCAATAAATGTAATAATTATTTTTTAATTTAATTTATATAATATATTAATTTAATTAAATTTGAGAAATTCTTGAATTATTTCAATTACTTGTAATTATTTTTTGATTTTCTAATTATTATTTTTATTTTTATTATTACTAGTATTATTATTATTGTTATTATTATTATTTTTTTTTATGTGTTTTATTATTTTTTCATTTTTTATTATCATTTCTATTCATGCAACATGGATTCTGTGTAGCTAGCTTTAGCCTGAGCTAGCATTAGCCTCAGCTAGCCTAGCTTAGCGGTGAGCGAGTTCCCCAAAACCCGTTTTCCTCCTCCTTCCAAAAAAATGCTTGCTAGCTCCACATTCCTCCCTTGGGCGCCTGGCTTGACCCCTGGAGGTCAAAGGTCACGAGGTCAACCTTTAAAAATAGACTCAGGGTCATTCCCCGCGTTAGCGTCAGCGCCCCAGGCGCTAATAAACAACATTCACAACAAGCAAATAATTCCAGCTATGCTAGCGATGACGCTAGCAGCTTGGAAGGGGGCGTGGCTAACTTAGCTGGCGACGTTAGCAACGCGGTTTCGCTAGCAGAAGCGGCCAGGATGCCGAGGAGGACGCCGCCGCAGCCGCTGCTGCGCCGCAGGATTAGCATGGGTAAGCTAACCGCTAACCGCTAAACGCCGCGATTAAAATGACGGGGCCAGCTCATTTGCATAAAGGGGGATGATGTCGTTGATGAGCAGCTAAAAATAGAAGAGGGAAGATTTAAAGGGGGGAAAATTGGAAAAAATAAGTGGAAAAATAAAACAAAAAAAAAATGAAATGGAGAAAAATTTGAAAAAAAAGAAAAAAAAAACATTCATAAAATTTGAAAAATAAAACAGCAGAGAAAATAAGAAATAAGTAGGAAAAAGTAAATAGGAAAAATACAGGTGAAATAAAATGGAAGTTGGAAAATAATAAAAAAAAAATGAGTTGGGAAAAATTAGATTTCTTTTTTGTAATTTCTTTGAATTATAAAAAACAAAAATTAAAAAAATAAAAAATAAAACAGTAGGTATAATAAGAAATTAGTAGGAAAAAATAAATAGAAAAAATAGAGGTGTGATAAGATGGAAGTTGGAAAATAAAAAAAATGAGTTGGGAAAATTTAGAAAAAAATAAGAGAGATTAAAAAATACTAAAAAATAAAAATTACTTAAAAATAAAAAAAGGTGAAACAGCGGGGAAAATAAGAAATGTGAAAAAAACATACATAGAAAAAATAGAGGTGAAAGAAAATGGCAGTCGGAAAATAATAAAAAAAAAATGAGTTTCGAAAATTTTGAATTTTTTTTTAATTTAAAGAAATTTAAAAAAATAAACAAAAATTAAAAAATAGAAAAATTAAAACAGTAGGGAAAATAAGAGACAAGTAGGAAACGGAAAAAATAGAAGTGAAATAAGATGGATGTTTAGAAATAATAAAAAAATAGGTTGGGAAAATTAAAAAAAAATAAAAAAAATTTAAAGAAATTAAAAAAAATAAAAAACTAAAAAACAGAAAAAATAAGACCGTAGGGAAAATAAGAAATAAGTAGGAAACAAATAAATAGGAAAAATAGAGGTGAAATAAAATGGAAGTTGGAAAGAAATCAAGAAAAAATTTTAAAAAAGATTAAAAATATATAAAAAAATACAAATTAATTAAAAATAGAAAAAACAAAACAGTAGTGAAAATAAAAAATGAGTAGAAAAAATAAATAGGAAAAATTTAAGTGAAATAAGTTGGAAGTTGGAAAATAATTAAAAAAAATGAGTTGGGAAAATTTAGATTTTTTTTTTAATTTAAAGAAATTAAAAAAACAAAAATTAAACAAACAAAAAATTAAACAGGTATAATAGGAAATAAGTAGGAAAAAAGTAGATAGAAAAAATAGAGGTGTAATAAGATGGAAGTTGGAAAATAATTAAAAAAATGAGTTGGGAAAAGTGACAAAAACATACATAGAAAAAATAGAGGTGAAAGAAAATGGCAGTTGGAAAATAATAAAAAAAAATGAGTTGGAAAAATTTTGAATTTTCTTTTAAATTAAATAAATTAAAAAAATTAACAAAAAAAAAAAATAGAAACATTTAAACAGTAGGGAAAAAAAGAAACAAGTAGGAAACGAAAAAAAACAGAAAAAATAGAAGTGAAATAAGATAGATGTTTAAAATTAATAAAAAAAAATAGATTGGGAAAATTTTAAAAAAATAATTTTTTTTTTAAAGAAGTTAAAAAAAAACTCAGAAAAAATAAGACTGTAGGGAAAATAAGAAATAGGTAGGAAACAAATAAATAGAAAAAATAAAGGTGAAATAAAATGGAAGTTGGAAAATAATAAAAAGAAATGAGTTGGGAAAATTTAGACAAAAAATAAGAAAAAGATTAAAAAAATATAAAAAAAATTAATTAAAGAGTAGAAAAAATGAAACGATGGGGAAAATAAGAAAAATGAAAAAAATAAATAGAAAAAATAGAGGTGAAAAAATATGGAAGTTGGAAAATGATATTAAAAAAAAATTAGTTGGGAAAATTTAGAATTTTTTTTAATTGAAAGACAAAAAAAATAAAAATTAAAAAATAGAAAAAACTAAACAGTGGGGAAAATAAGAAATAAGTAGGAAAATCAATCAATCAATCAATCAATCAATCAATCAATAAATAAGTGAAAAAAGTAGGAAAATAGAAAAATGAAAATGTTGGGAAAAATGGGATAGAACTCGGAAAATAGAAAAATACATTTTTAAAAGAAAAGGAAAAAAGTAGAGAAAATGAAGAGGGACTCCGAAAATAAGTGGGAAAAAATGAAAAAAAAAAGAAGGAAAAATAAAGAAAATGAAGTGGCAAAAAATAAAAAAAAAAATTAAATAAAAAGAAGTTTGAAAAACCAGGAAATTTTATTTTTTTTTAGTTTTAAACTAGAGAAGAAGTGGGGGGAAAAATGAGAAATAGGCCTCGCTAATGACTGATGAGCGGGCTAATTTGCATAAAAGGTGATGTCATCAATCAGCGGCTAAAATTAGAACCGAAAAAGTTGAGGTCATTAGAGAGAAATGGGGATGATGAAGGGAAATATTGAAAATAACCTGGAAAATGAGGGCAAAAAAACGGGAGAAACAGGAAAAAAAAGTGAGAAAAGTTGTAGAAAAGAAGTAAAGGATTATGGGAAAAAAATGAAATGGAAAAAGTCGTAAAAATTGTAGAAATTAATTCAGAATTATTTAAAAAATGAATTGGGAAAATTAGAAAATAAGTTTAACAAGTCGGAATATTGTATTAAAAAAAATCATTTATTTTGACTTTTTGGTTTGTTGTTACATGGAAATTATTTAGTGATTTTCTTTATAAAAATCTTGATTTTCAAATTTTTTTTTCTTTTACTTATTTATTAAAAACATTATTATTATTATTATTATTATTATTATTATTATTGTTTTTTATGATTGTTATTATTACTAGTTTATCATTACTATTGTTTATTCCTTTCCGTTTCTTCTGTTTTTTTCATTCATTTAAACATGTTTATTTGTTAATTCATATTTTACTATTAGTTATTATCATTTTCATCATTATTATTATCATTATATCTATTCTTTTTTTCTATTATTTCTCTTTTTTTGTTATGTATTTATTCCTGTAATTTTTAGATATTTTTCAACCATTTATTATTATGATTATTATTATTATTATTATTATTATTATTAAAACATCTATTCTTTATTTTGTTTTTTATTAATTTATTTATTCCTGTAATTTTTTCTTAGATATTTTTCAGTTTTTATTATTATGATTAATATTATTATTATTATTATTATTATTATTATTATTATTATTATTATTATTATTATTAATACAAATATTATCTATTCTTTTTTGTTCTGCTTTTTATTTATTTATTCCTCTTTTTTGATATTTTTCACTTTTTTGAGTTTTAAGAAATTTTTAATTTATAATCATTATTATTATCGATATTATTATTATCTATTCTTTTTCTATTTTTTCGGTTTTTTTAATTATTATTATTATTATTATTATTATTATTATTATTATTATTATTATTCAAACATCTATTCTTTTTTATTGTTTTTATTAATTTATTTATTCCTGTAATTTTTTCTTAGATATTTTTCAGTTTTTGTGTTTTTTTAAAAAAATATTTAATTTATTATTATTATTATTATTATTATTATTATTATTATTATTATTATTATTCTTGTTATTATTATTTTTTTTTCAATTTTTTTTCCTACAAATTTCAAATCACCCTGTCTGGTGTCAGGTGCTGCCTTGCTCCAGGGCTCCTCGGCGGCTCGCCTCCTGCTGCTGCTGATGGTGATGCTGTCGGGGGCGGCAACAGCGGGAATCCAACTGGCAACCCGGCAGGGGGCTCCGGACCCGGGGAGGCAACTGGACACGGCAACAACCGAAGAAACAACAACAACAACAACCGACATGACAACAACCGAAGAAACAACAACAACAGACATGACAACGACCGAAGAAACAACAACTGAAATGACGACAACAACCGACGTCACAACAACAGCAACAACAACTGAAGAAACTACAACAGCAACAACCGCAGAAACAACTGCAACCACGGCAACAACTACTGAAGAAACAACAATGGCACCAACAACAACAGCAACAACAACAATGGCAACAACAGCCGGAGAAACAACAACAACAACAGCAACAACAGCCAGAGAAACAACAACAACAACAGCCGAAGAAACAACAATGGCACCAACAACAACAACAACACCCGGAGAAACAACAACAACAACAACAGCCGGAGAAACAACAACCGCCGGAGAAACAACAACAGCCGGAGAAACAACAAGAACAACAACAGCCGGAGAAACAACAACCGCCGGAGAAACAACAACAGCCGGAGAAACAACAACAGCCGGAGAAACAACAACAACAACAACAGCCGGAGAAACAACAACTGCCGGAGAAACAACAACTGCCGGAGAAACAACAACAACAGCCGGAGAAACAACAACAACAACAACAACAGCCGGAGAAACAACAACAACAGCCGGAGAAACAACAACAGCCGGAGAAACAACAACAACAACAGCCGGAGAAACAACAACAGCCGGAGAAACAACAACAACAACAACAGCCGGAGAAACAACAACAGCCGGAGAAACAACAACAACAGCCGGAGAAACAACAACAACAACAACAGCCGGAGAAACAACAACAGCCGGAGAAACAACAACAGCCGGAGAAACAACAACAACAGCCGGAGAAACAACAACAATAGCCGGAGAAACAACAACAGCCGGAGAAACAACAACAACAACAGCCGGAGAAACAACAACAGCCGGAGAAACAACAACAACAACAGCCGGAGAAACAACAACAACAAACAACAACAGCCGGAGAAACAACAACAACAGCCGGAGAAACAACAACAACAGCCGGAGAAACAACAACAACAACAACAACAACAGCCGGAGAAACAACAACAACAACAACAACAACAACAGCCGGAGAAACAACAACAACAACAGCCGGAGAAACAACAACAACAACAACAACAGCCGGAGAAACAACAACAACAACAACAACAACAGCCGGAGAAACAACAACGGCAACAGCAACCAAAGCAATTGAAACAACAACTTTAGCAACAACCGCAACAGCAACTACAACTGAAATGACAACAACAACCGAAGAAACTACAACAACCGAAATGACAACAACCGCAACCGAAGCAACAACAACAACAACAACAGCCGAAGAAACAACTGAAACCACGGCAACAACAACTACTGAAGAAACAACAGCGGCAACAATAACGGCAACCGAAGCGACTGAAACAACAACCAAAGAAACAACAACAACACCTCAAACGACAGCAACGAGTGACATGGCAACAACAAGCGCAGCAACTGAAACAACAACCGCAACAACAGCCGGAGAAAAAACAACCGAAATAACAACAGCAACCAAAGCGAGTGAAACAACTGGAGCAACAACAACAGCAACAACTGAAGCAACAAGGAGAGAAACAACAACAGCAACGTCACCTCAAATGACAACCGAAGCAACTGAAGCAACAACGGCAACACCTGCAACAACAGCAACAACAACCAGAGCAACAACAGCTGAAAAAACCAAAGCAACAGCAACAACCGAAGCAACGACAACAACACCCAGAGCAACAACTGAAACAACAACGGCAACAGCAACCGAAGCAACTGAAACTACAACCGAAGAAACAACAACAACAGCAACTGAGACAACTAGTCCAACAACAACCGCAACAGCAACTACAACTGAAACGACAACAACCGCAACCAAAACAACCAAAGCAACAACGGAAGAAGCAACTGAAGCAACTGAAACTACAACCGAAAAAACAACGGAAGAAACAACAACAACAACAACAACAACAACACCTCAAACAGCAACAACCGAAGAAATAACTGAAACTATAGCAACAACCACAGCAACTGCAACACCTGACATGGCAACAACTTTACAAGCAACAACAACAACAACAACAATAGCAACTGAAACAACAACCGAAGAAACAGCAGCAACACCTGAAACAACAACCAAAGCAACTGAAACTAGTCCAACAATGTTAGCAACAACCGCAACAGCAACGACAACTGAAACGACAACAACTGAAGAAACAACCACAGCAACTAAGGCAACTACAGCAACGGCAACAAGCGAAGCAACTGAAACAACTGAAGTTGCAACACCTGCAACAACAACAACAACAACAACATATCAAACAACAACAACAACCGCAACGACAACAACCAAAGCAACAACGGAAGAAGCAACTGAAACTACAACCGAAAAAACAACAACGGAAGAAACAACAACCAAAGCAACTGAAAGCCCTGACATGGCAACAACAACAACAACAACAACAACAATAGCAACTGCAACAACACCTCAAATGGCAACAACAAGCAAAGCAACTGAAGCAACAACCAGAGACACGGCAACAACCAAAGCAACTGAAACTACAATCGAAGAAACGACGGCAACAACAATGACTGAAACGACAACAACAACAACAGGAAGGAAGGCAACAACTGAAATGACAACAACCGCAACGGCAACCGAAGCAACTGAAACAACAACCGAAGCAACAGCAGCAACAAGCAAAGCAACAGAAACAACAACTAGTCCAACAACAACAACAACAACAACAACAACAACAACAGCAACTATAGATGAAATGACAACAACCGAAGAAACGGCAACGATTGAAATGACAACAACTGCAACTGAAACTACAACCGGAGAAACGACAACAACAACTAAACGTTTAACAACAACCGCAACAGCAACTGAAGCAACAACTAGTCCAACAACAACAACAACTCGAGCAACAACAGCAACAGCAACAACCGAAGCAACTGAAACAACAACCGAAGAAACAACCAGAGCAACAACTGAAACAACAACAAGAACATCAACGACGACAACAACAGCAACGGCAACCGAAGCAACTGAAACTGCAACTGGTCCAACAACAACCAAAACAACAACCGCAACAGCAACTACAACTAGTGGAACAACGGCAACAACAACAACAACAACAACACCTCAACCAACAACAACTGAAGCAACCAAAGAAGCAACAACAACAACAACTCGAGCAACAACAGCAACGACAACAACAACCGAAGAAACGACGACAACAACCGCAACCACAACAACCAAGGCAACGGCGGAAGCAACAGCAGCCGCAGCAACGGCAACACCTGACACGGCAACAACAACTTTACAAGCAACAACCGCAACTGAAGAAACAACCACAGAAACAACAACAACAACAACAACCAAAGAAACAACACCTGCAACTCCAGCAACAACCGAAGCAACGACAACACCTGCAACGGCAACTACAGCAACTGAAGCAACAACTGAAACTACAGCAACTAATCCGACAACAACACCTGAGCCAACAACTGCAACTAATCCAGTAACCATGGCAACCAAAGCAATGGCAACTTTGGAGACAGGTATGGGAACAACCGCAACGTCAACGACAACTACAGCAACCACGGCAACTGCAACGACACCTGAACCAGAAACTACAGCAACGGCAACTAGAGCAACAACGGCAATAAATCCAACTACAACCTCAACTGTGGCAACTGCAACTACACCCGATCCAGCAACCGCGGCAACTACAGCAACAACCATAGCAACTAAGGCAACTACAACTGGCCCGGCAACTCATCGAACAACTGCGGCAACGAGAGCAACAACAGCAACTGCAACTGAGCCAACCACCGCAGCAACTGCAGCAACTGAAACGACAGCAACTAATGCAACAGCTGCAACTACAGCCAGAGCAGCAACGGAAACTCCAACTGACCCAGCAACCGCAACCGTAGCAACTACAACAGCAACTGAAGCAACTACAGCAACAGCAACTAAGGCAACTACAACAACAACTACAGTAACTAAAGCAATTGCACCTAAAGCTACAGTAACTACAGCAGCAACTGGGGCAACGACAGCAACTAAGTCAACTACAGCAGCAACTATGGCAACTACAGCAACTACAGCTACAGCAACAACTACAGCAACTACACCTACAGCAACAAGTACAGCAACTACGGCAACTACAGCAACAACTACAGCAACTAAGGCAACTACAGCAACTACACCTACAGAAACAAGTACAGCAACTACAGCAACAACTACAGCAACTATGGCAACTACACCAACTAAGGCAACTACACCTACAGCAACAAGTACAGTAACTACGGAAACTACAGCAACAACTACAGCAACTACACCTACAGCAACAAGTACAGCAACTATGGCAACTACAGCAACAACTACAGCAACTAAGATAACTACAGCAACAACAGCTAAAACAACAGAACCATCAGCAACGACAGCAACTACAGCTGCAACTAAGGCAACTACGGCAACTACACCAACAGCAACTACAGCAGCAACTATGTCAACTACAGCAACTACGCCTACAGCAACTACAGCAGCAACTATGGCAACTACAGCAACTAAGGCAACTAGAGCAACTACACCTACAGCAACAAGTACAGCAACTACGGCAACTACAGCAACAACTACAGCAATTATGGCAACTACAACAACTAAGGCAACTACAGCAACTACAGCAAAAACAACAGAACCTACAGCAACAGCAGCAACTAAGGCAACTACTCCTACAACTATAGCAACTAAGGCAACTACAGCAACAACTGACAAAACTACAGCAACAGCAACTAAGGCAACGACAGCAACTATACCTACAACTACAGTAACTATGGCAACTACAGCAACTACAGCAGCAACTAAAGCAACAACAGCACCTAAGGCAACTGCAGCAACGACAGCAACAACAGCAACTACAACCAGAGGAACCACGGCAACTATGCCAACTACAACCGACATGGCAACCGCAACTGCAACTACAGCAAGCAATCGAAGGACTGCCCCAGACGCAACAGCAACTACAACTCCAGCAACAACAGCAACTATGGCAACTACACCTGACCCGGCAACTACAGTAACCGCGGCAACTACAGCAATTCCAGTTGCAATTATGGCAACAACGACGCCAGCAACTGCAACTATGGCAACAGCAGCAACTACACCTGACCTGGCAACTACAGCTATAGAAACAACAGCAGCAACCGCAACCATGGCAACTACAGCAACAGCAACTCCCAGAACGTTGCTCAGAGCAGCAACTGTTGCTACGTTAGCTACAACAGCTAGCGTTATCTCTGCAGATGTTTTTAGCACTAGAGCTAGCATTAGCGCTACAAGTAGCGTTAGCTCAACAGCTAGCGTTAGTGCTATAGATATTGTTAGCACCACAGCTAGCATTAGCTCTACAGATAAGGTTAGCACCACAGCTAGCATTAGCGCTACAGATAAGGTTAGCAGCGCAGCTAGCATTAGCGCTACAGATAGCGTTAGCTCTACAGCTAGCATTAGCTCCACGGCTAATGTCAGCGCTGCAGCTAGCGTGAGCTCCGCTAGCACGCAGGCTAACGACACCGCCGCCGTTGCCGTGGAGACCGTCGTCCAGGCAGCCTGCCCGCACGCTAGCAGCAGCCGCGCTAACGTCATGCAGGGGGGCGTGGCCTGCCTCCTGCCGCTGCTGTGGAGTGCTAGCATGGTTAGCGTCATACATTAGCATGATGTGTTAGCATCATTACCATTGTACATTAGCATCACGCGATAGCGTTTTATAGCTTTGTTAGCATCATCTGTTAGCATGATATTAGCATCATATCTTAGCATTACGTTAGCGCAAGGCGCTAACATCCTGTCTTGGCTTTGCTAGCATGTCGTGTTAGCATCATGTCTCACAATTGCGCCAGCTAGCATCACGTGTTATCGTTGCTAGCATGGTTTTAGCATACCATTAGCATCATCATTAGTGTCACGTTAGCATAATATCGTATCTTTGTTAGCATGTTGTGTTAGCATTACATTAGCATGATGTCATCATGATGTCATCTTGATGCTAGCATCCTCTGTTAGTAATATATTAGCATGTGGGCAGCAGGACTAGTGATGCTAATGCTAACACTGTTGTGGTTTTGTGTCAATAAAGTTTTGAACGACTGGACGTGCTGCAGGTTTCGGTGGCCTTCAGAAACAGGAAGTGAGACACCAGGCGGCACGGCCGACCACTCCGCTCACTACACCACAACAACACCACATGGAGTAGAGGGTAATATAACAAAAATAATAAATGTAATGAAAATAATAATAGGAACAATAAATAAAAAATATGTATTAATGTAATTATGATAGTACATATAATTTATAAAATAATAATAATAATAAAAGTAAGAACATTTATAAAAATAATTACAAAAATATATAAATGTACATATGCATTGTAAACAAATTTAATAAAATTACTATTATTAATAATAATAATAATAATAATAATAATAATAATAATAATAATAATAACAATATTAAAAATAGTGATAGTAGTAAAAAATAATTGTAAAAATAATTTCTAAATATGCTTTAATGTAAATATAAATAGTATATACAATGTTTAAAATAATATAAACAATAATACAAGTAATATTAATAGTAAAACTAATAATGATAAGAATAATTATAAAAAAATGTATAAATGTGTGTGTATATACATATATATATGGTAAATAAATGTAATAAAATATTATTAATAATAATAATAAAAATAATGATAGTAAAAAATAAAATAAAAAAATAAACTCAAAATATGAATTAATATAAATATAAATAATATGTATAATGTGTAAAATAATAATAAAAGTAATAATAGTAAAAGTAATGATAAAAATAATCACAAAAAATGTATAAATGTATATACATAATATATAGTAAATAAATGTAATAAAAATATTAATAATAACAACAATAATATTAAAAATGATAACAATAACAATAAAAATAATGATAATAATAATAAAAATAATTATAAATTACAAAAACGTATAAATTTTATAATTTATAAAATATTAACAACAATAATAGTAAAAGTAACAACAAAAAACAAATATTAAAAACAATAAAAATGACAATAACATATATATATATATATATATATATATATATATTTATACATATACATATATATATACTTTGTAAATAAATTTAATAAATTAATAAAAATAAAAATGTAATGATAACAGTAAACTAAATAATAATAAAAGCATATTTTTTGTTAAAAAAAGGGAGAGTTAGTTTTGTTTTTTTTAAACAGGAAAAACAAAAAAAATCAATGTTTTTTAAACTTAATGTTTTAATAAGAAATAAAAACATAATTCTTTGTTAAAAAATGGGAGATTAAAAGGTCTCTTTTGAAGAACAAAAAACATAATATTTAATATTTTATAAAACTTCCTGTTTTCCCACCAAATAAAACTCGATATTTTCTTGAAGATGTCTAAAATAAAAGTTTGTTTACTTCAAAAACCAAAACCGAAACATTAATAGAATAAAAAGTCATAGAAAATACCACCAAAACATTTTGTTTTTCTTTTATTTTATTTTTTTACAAACTTCCACGTTCCATACCGACGTTTTACCCGCCAAAATAAAAACCCCAGAATTTTTTTTATTTAAAAGTTTTTTTTTAAAACATTTAAACCAAAAAAAAAAAAGAAAAAGAAACAAAGTAAAAAGAATACAAAATAAAAACTGTACAAAGCCTTTAAAAATCGCTAACCGTTAGCGGATAGCTGCTAGCGGCTAGCCGTTAGCCGCTAGCTTCACTTCTTGTGCTGGATGAAGTTGATGCGCACGTGAGGGAGCAGCGGCACGGCCGGGCCTGAAAACAAACAAACAAACAGGTAAACAAACATCCGTAGCGTTAGCGGTTAGCATGTAGCACTGAGTCGGGAGTTAATATTGTTGCTAGCTTAACTGTTGCTAGCATAGTAGCATGTTTTGACGGACTGAAGGGTAGATGTTAGCATGTTAGCATCAAGCTAGCTTAACATGTCAAATTGCCAAAATAAAATCATATGCTAGCATGCTAACATGTTAGCTGATGTTAGCATGTGGCGTCCTCATTTATTGCTAGCATGCTATTAGCATATTAGCATCTTTTACTCAATCCTAGCATGTTTTTTGCTTCTTGCTAACTTGGGCCATCAACAGTTAGCTTGCTAACCGTTAGCCTCCTACTGTATTAGATTAGCAGTTAGCTTTTAGCCTCATGCTTTATTAAGCTAGCAGTTAGCTATTGCTGCATTAGCAGTTAGCTTACCAGCCGCTTGATACATTAGCCATTACTAGTTAGCTTACTAGCATTTTGCTATATTAGCAGCTAGCTTGCTAGCCATACGTAGTTAGCTTACTAGCATTTTGCTATATTAGCAGCTAGCTTGCGAGCCATTGGTAGTTAGCTTAATAGCATCTTGCGATAATAGCAGCTAGCTTGCTAGCCATTAGTAGTTAGCTTAGTAGCATCTTCCTATAATAGCTTTTAGCTCGCTAGCCATTACTAGTTAGCTTACTAGCATTTTGCTATATTAGCAGCTAGCTTGCTAGCAATTAGTAGTTAGCTTAGCAGCATCTTGCTATAATAGCAGTTAGCTCGCTAGCCATTACTAGTTAGCTTACTAGCATTTTGCTATATTAGCAGCTAGGTTGCTATCCATTAATGATTAGCTTGCTAGCATATTGCAATATTAGCAGCTTGCTTGCGAGCCATTAGTGATTAGCTTGCTAGCATGTTACTATACTAGCAGTTAGCTTGCTAGCCATTAGCGGCTAGCCTGCTAGCCTCACCTGGAGCCAGGAAGCTCTTCCCCGGCGGGAAGCCGGCCCCCGGGGGGCGGGGCATGCGGAAGCCCCGCCCCCCGGCCGCCGGCTGGGCGAAGATGATGGAGGGGTCGTTGAGCGGCCAGGAGGGGGCGGGGCCCAGCGGGAACGGCGCCGGGAAGCCCAGCAGGGACAGCGGAGGGGGCGGGGCCGGGACCGGGACCGGGGCCGGGGGGGGCGGGGCCTCCGGCTGCAAGAAGCAGGAAGTCACCCGTCAGAATAAAAGCACCGTCCTATTTTTTTTTATTATTTCTTTACTGTCAAGAGCAAAAAAAAAAAAAAAAAATAAATAACAATAAAATATATGAAAACTTAACAAAAAAATATAAAACTAAACATTAAATTATTAAATTGTTCTAATTTAATTTATACTATATACTATATACTATATACTATATTATACTATATTTATAATATATGAATTATATTTTTTATTTCATTTGTTTTGTTATTATTTCCATTTTTTATTAACATACTTTTATTAATGTCGTGAAATAATTTCTCTAATTTAATTCACGATTTTTATTTTATTTTTTATAATTTTATTATACTAATTTTAATTGATTTAATTTTAATGTTTTATTTTTCCTGTTTATTTTCCAAATTAATGTTCCTATTAATTATCCTATTAATATAATTAGTATCATCAGATATTAAAATAAATAACATGAATATCATAATTAAAATTACAAAGAAAATGAAAAACAATAAAGATATTTTATTTCTAACTATTTCTATTTTTTAATAATTTATTTTATGTGTTAATATTTTTGTTTTATTTATTTAATGTGATTTCTTTAATTTATTTTTTTATGATTTTTCCGTTATTTTTTATTTTTTATATAAATTTTAATGTTTTATTTTTTACATATTTATTTTAAATTTTTTAAATCACAAATTTTAATAAAATGAATTTTTAATAATTTATTATAATTTATTTATATTGTATAAATCTTAGATTTTATTATTATTCCTTTACTTTCAAAAGCAAAAAAAGAAAAAAATAACAATAAACAATAAAAGAGATAACAACTTAAAAAAATATAAAACTAAAAATTAGAATTTAAGTTCTATTTTTCTATATTTCACTTTATCTTTAATTTTATGTATTTTTTATACATTATTTTTTATTTTATTATTATTTTACTTATTTTTTTAAATTATTCTAAACTTTTTAGTCTTTCATTCACAAAAAGGAAAATATAAATAATAACATTGAGGATTTTTTTTGTTTTTAGAAATAAAAAAAACAAAAACAAAAAAGCTATTTTATTTCTTATTTCTATTTTTTATTAACTTATTTTATTTGTTAATGTTTGTGTTTAATTTATTTAATTTAATTTTTTAATTTAATTTATTGATGATTTTTCTTTTATTTTTTAGATAATTTTTTTTTTTAGAACTTTTTATTTTCTTGAATTAAGATACTTTTACTTTGAAATAAGTAAAAAAAAAATATGCCAATAAAACAAGTGAAGATTTTCTTGATTTCACAGAATTTTCTTTTAAAAAAAGCCTTTTTATCTTGACGAAATATAATATTTAAGTGAATTTGTGTTAAATCAAGTAAAATGAGACATTTTCACTCAAAACAAGTTAAAAAAAAAAAAAAAAAAAAAAAAAAAAAACTTGCTCAGACTTGGAGTCTGAAAGTGACGCGAGCAGTTCTTCAACCTTGTTTGCGTCTTCACTGTGTTTCTGGAGATCGTGTCTCGAATGAATGAATGAATTAATTTATTTTTCGAACATGTATAAAGTGAAAGGAAAAAAAAAAGATAAAAAGGAAAGTTAATGCAAATCAAAGAAAAAGAAAAATACAAACAAAAAAACATAACAGCATAGTTCGAAAAAAAGGAGTAGGAAGAAGTAAAAAAACTTTATAGAGATTTATACCCCTTTTTTTAACTATTAACACGTTTTAAAAGCATACATCATAGGACATCACATAATATATGTATGCAGATATCCCTATAAATACATAATATATATTATATACCATATAGTTATCCCCATAAATATATACTATATAACAGAATAATTATAATATAACTACAGTATAACAGCAATATATCAATTTCCACTATATGTATAATACTCAACACCATTTGTTATCATCATCATCCAGAGTTCCAGACTTCCTCCTCCATATACTTATTAAGAAATATTTTTTTGTACTTTTTTTTTTAAACAGATTTATTTATTTATTTATTTATTTATTTATTTATTTATTTATTTATTTATTTATTTAACCACCCTCCCTTTCCGCAAACATCCCCTGTATATTTTTTTTTTTTTTTTGGGCAGTAAATTATTTCTTGCTTTGAACATTATTTGTGCCGTTTTGAATTTGACCGGATCCGTGAATTTCAAGTATCGTGCATCTTACTTGTAAATATTTGTAAAAAAAAAAAAAAAAATCATGACTTGGTAGGTTAAACTCCCTTTGAAGTTGTTCGAACGATTTCAATATCGGCCCCTGTAAACATTTGTGCGATAAAGTTTAGCCATTTTTTATCAGTCCATTTCAGAAATCCTGTGCCCCCGGTACAAAGTCTGGGTTTTTTTGGGCTATTTTTGTAGCTTTACTGTCGACCCAAATTGTCATTGTTTCTAGAATCAAATCAATTTTAATTTTAAGTTTTTTTTTTTTTTTTTTTTTTTGCTCCGACCTGGATACAAATGGCAGCGATTCCAAAAAACACATCAGGGCAACAGTAGTTCCTTAGATTTGGTCAATTCAGCCCTCCCTTATGTTTTGGGGGTTAAAAAGGGGCGAATCCCAATTCTCCGCTTCATCCTCAATCTTACTCCTAATTCCTCAAAATGCGCGCTCCCGTGAAATTAAGTGCTGTCCCGTTCCTTAACAAGTTGAGGAAAGGAGCGAGACTAAGGAGTGTTAATTTTGAGATTCTACCAGACCTACCTTGGAGGTAAGTATAACCCAGAATGCTTGTTAAACAGTTTGTTTTGCTGTTATTTATTAATAAAAAAAATCTTGTATATTACTTTGGGAGTAACTGTATTAAGTTTCTATCACAGATAATTTTTACAAAGGCTATTTAGAAAGAAATCGAGAAAATTCATTTGAATTGCATTTATTAACAAGGTCACACATGCAAAATGTTAAACATTTGTAATTCCGGACGGTCCAAAAAAAGCGCCGCACTAGCTGCTAGCCCCCTCCCGACGGTCCAAAAAAAGCGCCGCACTAGCTGCTAGCCCCCTCCCGACGGTCCAAAAACTCCCCGCCGCCGCCGCCGCGCTCTAACCCTAACCCTGGCCAAAGTTTTTTTTTCCTTGCAGGAAACGCCGCACTTCCGGCTTTCTTCTACCCTCTTTGCGCAGTGCTGCTGCCCCCTGTGGTCCAAGGACGTAACTGTCTTTAAGGGTTGTCCCATTTCCAAGTGACTTTACATTCCTGAACACTTGTTTTTTGAGGAGGCGCTTGATTTTGAGATTGAGGATCAAGGTTGAGGAGTGAGGATTAAGCCGAGAATTTGGGATTGAATTCTTGCTTTTTTTTTGTTTTCGCCAGAGAAATCTTGATATAACTTTGTCTAACATTTTAAAAAAGCAATCAAGACCGGAATTGACTGAAACGGAAACAATCATCTTGGCAGGATATTCATTCTAATTATTTCTACCCCTCCCAGTGAGAGTCGGGGGGTAAAAATTGCCCATCTATCCAAATCTCTTTTTAATTTCTTTCATCCGTTTTCCATAATTGGCCCGAATATAAGACGATGTTTTTTTTTTTTTTTTCCAGAAATCGCATCCTCAAAAGTGGGGTCGTGTTATAATCGCGGACTTACGGTAGACGGTCGATACCCGTCCGCGCTGCTAGATGGCGCCAAAGTATCACTGACCAGAGAGCGAGTGGAGCGATGAAATGAGATCAAATGATCTTTGAAAAATAGGGGTCGTGTTATAATCGGAGTCGTCTTACATTCGGGCCAATGCGGTACTTTCAATTCCACGTTTCGATACTTTGTGTAGATGTTGTGAGATGTAAAAAAAAAAAAAAAATCTATTCTTGAGTAGCTTCCGTGCGGATTTGAATAAAATGTCTGATCTCTCCTCTTTGGATTATTATCCCTCCGTTGATCAATGAGACCTAAAGCTCTCTTTAATCATGTTATTCAGCGCTGTAGATTTTTTTTTTTTTTTTGTGCTCGGTCCGCGATCTGGAGGAAATCGATCTAATCTGCCGTTTTGTATTGTATTAAACGCCCCCCCCCCCCCCCCCAATCAGCAACACCCCCTTTGGCTTCACTGGTTATTATTTTAGTTATCTGCTTAAAGTCGGGCTGTCACGATATCAAATGTTCTCTTGACGATTATCGTGGGCAAAAACAAAAATATCACGATAACGATATCGCGATATCGGCAAAAATTGAACTAATAACGGTTCAAACATTCAGATTCATCTTTACTTTTATTTATTTTGGTTTGTTTTCTCTCTTTTCCCAGATGAATGACATCCAGAATACCTGTCAAATGAGGTGGCCCCGAGCTGAAGGGGGGGGGGGGCCCGAGGGACGGCTGACATCAGTCAATTTCAATGACAGATTCAAGGCCAGACGCTGCAACGACAACGTGTCGAAAATCCCCCGCATGGGGCCCTTTTCCGAGTACTCACCGGTTAGTTGCTAGAAGGGGGCCGGCGGAGAAGACGGCGGATATCAGCGACACAACTTGAACCCCCCCCCCCGGACACATTACAACGACACGTCTGGAACCTACCTAACGGGGCCCCGCTGCTACCCGGCTTGCTAAACACACTTTTTTCGGGTTAGGATAGAGCGTCTCGCTGTCGCTGTCGGCCGCCGCCGACATGTTTAGTTCACTCGTGACGCTCGCTATGTGGGAGCTAGCTAGCTAGGAGCCGAGCCGCTACCGCTGTGTTTATATGTGGGGGGGGGGGGAAGAGACGAAGCAGGGCGGAAGAACAGGAGCAGATTTTGAAAACACAACGTTTCAAGCGGCGCCAGATCCTCTTCACGGTATTATCACATGCGCATTTTGAGCACGATATTGAAATTTCATATATTTTTTTTTTTTTTATTACCGCGATTATCGTCAATACCCGGTTTACCGCGACAGCCCCCCTAGCTTAAAGAAAGCCTCTCTCTCCTCATCTGGGGCGTACACGTTCAGCACTGAAACGGTCGTATCTCCTATAGATCCCGCAACCTTTAACGCATCGTCCAGTGTCCTCTTCGATCTCTTTCTCAACCTGAATTGACGAACCGCGCTTCGCGCATGACGTAAAAAATCGTCACGAATTCCGCGTTGCGCGGCAGGTCGCGGAAGTGTGCGCCTGCGCCAGAGCGCCATTAGCGAGCGGACGGAGCTCCAGCCTGATGTGGCTCCACTTAAAGACGCCGAAAGAGTGAAAAAACTGGTGGAAAAAGAGAGAGAGAGAGAGAGAGAGACTGTCTGGAGGGAGGAGGAGGTCTGCCGACAGACGTGAAAGTAACTAATCGCTCCGGCGCCGCCCCCGCGATTCAGAAAATAAAGTGCATGTGCTTAATTTTCTCTAAATAATCCGTAATAAAGGAGCAGATGAACAGTCTGCAGAGCCGGAAAATCTTGTCGAGGCTGCGTGGATAGACGCGTACAAGCTGAGCTCAAAATGCAGCGTCGGAGTGAAAAGCGCGTCCACATCGGCGGGGCGTGGAGCTTCCAAAAGCGGACGCGGAATTGCAAGAGACGAGATTAAACTTGTTCCTGTTATTTTCCCAATGCCGCCAGCGACTTCCACGCCTCGAACGTAAGGAAGAAAACAAGCGAAAAAAGTTTGCATAATCAGGAAAACACCAAAAAAAAAAAAAAAAAGGTGCATCTCCATCAGAACCAGAACTATAATATAAAACAGGAACGTGAACAAATGTCTTCCAAGAGTCTCTGGGAAAAAAAAAAAAAAAAAAAAAAAAAAAAAACACTATGTGAAACCACAACCTGAGGTTGTTAAAAACTCTAAACTCTTCAGAAAAAAAACGCTGTTTCTGTCACTTTAAAGCTGCCGGCACCTCCACATGACGCACGCCATCGGTTGGAAAACGTTTTTTATTCTGTGTTGAATAAGGACGGCTGGTGAAAAAAAAGATAGACGGACTCTTCCGAAGAGGTAATTATTTTCTTTTTTTTTAAGGGTCCCTTAAAACCACTAAGGACCACTTAAGGGTCCCTTAAAACCACTAAGGACCACTTAAGGGTCCCTTAAAACCACTATGAAGCATGTAGGGTCCCTTAAAACCACTAAGGACCACTTAAGGGTCCCTTAAAACTACTCTGAAGCATTTAGGGTCCCTTAAAACCACTAAGGACCACTTAAGGGTCCCTTAAAACCACTACAGACCACTTAAGGGTCCATTAAAACCACTATGAAGCATTTAGGGTCCCTTAAAACCACTACAGACCACTTAAGGTTCCCTTAAAACCACTATGAAGCATTTAGGGTCCCTTAAAACCACTAAGGACCACTTAAGGGTCCCTTAAAACCACTATGAAGCATTTAGGGTCCCTTAAAACCACTAAGGACCATTTAAGGGTTCCTTAAAACCACTAATAACCATTTAAGGGTCCCTTAAAACCACTGAGGACCATTTAAGGGTTCCTTAAAACCACTAATGACCATTTAAGGGTCCCTTAAAACCACTAAGGACCATTAAAGGGTTCCTTAAAACCACTATGAAGCATTTTTGTCCCTTAAAACCACTAAGGACCATTTAAGGGTCCCTTAAAACCACTATGAAGCATTTAGGGTCCCTTAAAACCACTAAGGACCATTTAAGGGTTCCTTAAAACCACTAAGGACCATTTTAGGGTTCCTTAAAACCCTAGAACAGATATTCGTATTTTGGGCCGTTTTTTGGCTTTAGTTGAGAGCGAGTTTTAAGTGGTTTTATTCGGAGCTACTTTTCCTGCGACTCTCTACAACATGGCGCCACCGGCAGCCTGTCATATCAATTTTAATATTTTATTTTTTAAATATTTATTTATTTTTTTTAACTTTAATTTTTTTTTACATGATATATTTCAATAAAATTAATTTTTATTAATTTATTATATCTTTACATTACATGAATTTTATATTTTATTATTTTATTACTGTTTTTTATTATTTCCATTTTTTTTACTAACTTATTGTTTATGTATTTAATTTAATGTATTTTTTAAATTTTATTTATTTTTATATATCTATTTTTTCAATATTTATATATATTGTTTACTCTATTTACATTTAATATTTTGTTTATTTTTTATTTATTCAAAAAAATAATATAATAAATATTATTATTAGATATAAATAAAAAAAAAAATTAGGACCATTAGCTAAGCTAAGCTAGCTGGCGGACTCACCTTCTCCTGGTGGCTCCGCCCCCTTCCTGCTCGCTCTGCGTCTAATTGGGCGACAAAGTGGGCGTGGCTTAACTCCCAATTATCACCCAGGCTTTGAACACATAACACTGTTGGCCGGCCGGCTAGCTTACCCGCGCTGGCGTTGGCGTTAGCGTTAGCGGCGGGGGGGGCGGGGCTTGGCCGGGCAGTCGCGCCGCACGTGGCCCGAGTCGCCGCACTGGAAGCAGCGGCGCTCGCCGCAGTCCTCCTTCAGGTCCTCGTCCCGCTCCGGGTCCTTCTTCTTCATCCTGCGCTAGCGAGACGGCGCCGTTAGCTAGCGGGGCTAGCAGCGGCTAGCCGTGGCCGCCACGTCGCTACGGTGCGCTGTTAGCGTCCTGGCTGCTACATTAGCATGTTAGCACCTTCAAAATGTTACATATTAGCATGCTAACTTAGCAATGTGTCGCATTAGCGTGCTAGCCTGTTATTACCAGTCATATTAGCATGTTAACATTTGCATATTCAAACGTTAGCATGCTATTGTGAGTCATACTAGCATGCTAGCTTGTTATTGTAGGTTATATTAACATGCTACCTTGTTATTGTTGTTAATTTTAGCATGCTAGCTTGTGATTTTCAGTCATATTAGCATGCTAGCTCGTTACTGTAGGTCATATTAGCATGCTAGCTTGTTATTGTAAATCATTAACATGCTAGCTTTTTATTGTAGGTCATATTAGCATGCTAGCTTGTTGTTGAAGGTCACATTAGCATGCTAGGTTGTTAGTGTAGGTCACATTAGCATGCTAGCTTGTTATTTTCAGCTATATTAGCTAGTTTGTTAGTGTAGGTCATATTAGCATGCTAGCTTGTTGTTGAAGGTCATATTAGCATGCTAGCTTGTTTCTGTAGGTCATATTAGCATGCTAGCTTGTTATTACAGTCCATTTTAGCATGCTAGCTTGTTGTTGAAGGTCATATTAGCATGCTAGCTTGTTATTGAAAGTCATATTAGCATGCTAGCTTGTTATTACAGGCCATTTTAGCATGCTAGCTTGTTATTGAAGGTCATATTAGCATGCTAGGTTGATAGTGTAGGTCATATTAGCATGCTAGCTTGTTATTTTCAGTCATATTAGCATGTTAGCTTGTTATTACAGGCCATATTAGCCTGCTAGCTTGTTATTGAAGGTCATATTAGCATGCTAGCTTGTTAGTGTAGGTCATATTAGCATGCTAGCTTGTTATTTTCAGCTATAGTAGCATGCTAGCTTGTTATTACAGGCCATATTAGCATGCTAGCTTGTTAGTGTAGGTCATATTAGCATGCTAGCTTGTTATTGTAGGTCATATTAGCATGCTAGCTTGTTATTGAAGGTCATATTAGCATGCTAGCTTGTTAGTGTAGGTCATATTAGCGTACTAGCTTGTTATTGTAGGTCATATTAGCATGCTAGCTTGTTATTACAGGCCATATTAGCATGCCAGCATGTTATTGAAGGTCATATTAGCATGCTAGCTTGTTAGTGTAGGTCATATTAGCATGCTAGCTTGTTTAAAATGCTATTACAATGGATTTAAAAGGAATTAGCACTGCTAACACCCTTTGATACAACGTATTAGCATCATAGCATGCTAGCTGCTAGCTTACCGGCGCCGCCGCGGGCAGTCCTTCATGTAGTGGCCGATCTTTCCGCAGACACGGCAGCAGCGGTCGTTGGGCGCTAGCTCGCCGTCCGTTAGTGTCCGCGAGTCGAAGAAGTAGTCCTGGGAGAGAAAAGGGGGCGGGGCTACATGTCAGGACGATGTCATGATGACGTAATGGTGATGTAATAAAAACAGCTAGCAACTACATACACTAAGGACCATTTAAGGGTCCCTTAAAACTACTAAGGACCATTAAAGGGTCCCTTAAAACGAGTAAGGAACATTTAGGGGTACCTTAAGACCACTAAGGCCCATTTAAGGGTTCCTTAAAACCACTAAGGACCATTAAAGGGTTCCTTTAAAAAACTAAGGACAATTTAAGAGTCCCTTAAAACCACTACAGACCACTTAAGGGTCCCTTAAAACCACTAAGGACCATTTAAGGGACCCTTAAGACCAGTATGAAGCATTTAGGGTCCCTTAAAACCACTAAGGACCATTTAAGGGCCCCTTAAAACCACTATGAAGCATTTGTGTCCCTTAAAACCACTAAGGACCATTTAAGGTTCTGTGAAAATCACTAAGGACCATTTAAGGGTTCCTTAAAACCACTAAGGACCATTAAAGGGTTCCTTAAAACCACTATGAAGCATTTAGGGTCCCTTAAAACCACTGAGGACCACTTAAGGGTCCCTTAAAACCACTAAGGACCATTTAAGGTTCTGTGAAAATCACTAAGGACCATTTAAGGGTTCCTTAAAGCCACTAAGGACCATTAAAGGGTTCCTTAAAACCACTATGAAGCATTTAGGGTCCCTTAAAACCACTGAGGACCACTTAAGGGTCCCTTAAAACCACTAAGGACCATTTAAGGGTTCCTTAAAACCACTAAGGACAATTTAAGGGTCCCTTAAAACCACTATGGGCCATTAAAGGGTCCCTTAAAACCACTATGAAGCATTTGTGTCCCTTAAAACCACTAAGGACCATTTAAGGGTTCCTTAAAACCACTAAGGACAATTTAAGGGTCCCTTAAAACCACTATGGGCCATTAAAGGGTCCCTTAAAACCACTATGAAGCATTTGTGTCCCTTAAAACCACTAAGGACCATTTAAGGGTTCCTTAAAACCACTAAGGACAATTTAAGGGTCCCTTAAAACCACTATGGGCCATTAAAGGGTCCCTTAAAACCACTATGAAGCATTTGTGTCCCTTAAAACCACTAAGGACAATTTAAGGGTCCCTTAAAACCACTACAGACCACTTAAGGGTCCCTTTAAACTACTAAGGACCATTTAAGGGTCCCGTAAAACCACTAAGGACCATTTAAGGGTTCCTTAAAACCACTAATGACCATTTAAGGGTTCCTTAAAACCACTACAGACCACTTAAGGGTCCCTTTAAACTACTAAGGACCATTTAAGGGTCCCGTAAAACCACTAAGGACCATTTAAGGGTTCCATAAAACCACTATGGGCCATTAAAGGGTCTCTTAAAACCACTAAGGACCATTTAAGGACCATCTAATGACGTCATGATGATGTAATGGTGACCTAAACAGCTGCTAACGGCTACATGCAAATGAATGGCGGCAAATTTTAAACCACTAAATGCTAAAGGCTAGCTGCTAGCAGGTACGTGCTAATGGAAAACAGCTAGCCGCTACATATGCTAAAGGATAGCAGATTGTGGCTAGCGGCTAACTAGCTAGCTAGCAGTACCATCTCCGTTCCCGGGGGGGGGAAGTGCGGCGTTCCGAACAGCCGCCGGCCGTTGATCAGAGCCTTCATGATGAAGTTGGTCACTGTGGGAGGAGCAGAGGGGGCATTATGGGTAAAAAAACAAACAAAAAAAAAGCCACGCCCAGTCAAGATGTAGCCACGCCCCCTACACATTACATCCAGCCATGTAATGTTAACTTCATATGTTAAGGGATTCAAACTGAGGACAGGAGCATTATGGGTAAAAAAAAAAAAAACCTGAAAACACACTTGGACAGAGGCCACGCCCCTTCCTCATTAAAATAAACTAATAGCTGTAAAGCCACGCCCCCTTTTGGAATGATGCTAAGCTAACCACAGAGCGATGCTAACCTCTATGCTATGCTAATTTAGATGCTAAGCTATGCTAAACTCTACATGCTAACCATGATGACATTCTAATGCAAATTTGATGCTAACCTTTAAGATATGCTAATGAGCAGGTGATGCTAACTTCATTGCTATGCTAACCTCCACACAATGCTATGCTAACCTTCCTGCTATGCTAGCATTCGCGTTATCCGAACCTCAGCACTCGGCTAAACTTCCCTGCTAACCCTTGTGCCATGCTACCGATGCTATGCTAACCCCCCCACACAACAAGAAGCCCACATCCACGCTAGGCCACACTCCATGCTAAGCTAACGGCATGCTCAGCTAGCATCCGGTACTCACTCTTCCGGGACACTCCGGCTCCGAGGTTGTGGTTCAGGTCGAAGGGATCTGAGGAGGAGAGACGCTGTTAGCATTAGCATTAGCATTACCCTCTATATTGATGCTCTTATTGGTTAATTAGCCTGTTAGCATTAGCATTAGCCTCTATATCGATGCTCTTATCGGTCCATTAGCCTGTTAGCATTAGCATTACCCTCTATATTGATGCTCTTATTGGTTAATTAGCTTGTTAGCATTAGCATTAGCCTCTATATCGATGCTCTTATTGGTCCATTAGCCTGTTAGCATTAGCATTAGCCTCTATATCGATGCTCTTATCGGTCCATTAGCCTGTTAGCATTAGCATTACCCTCTATATTGATGCGAAGCCTCAACATCGTACAGTTTTATCGTAGAAAATTAACGTAAAATTTTATCATAGAAAAGTTAGTAAAATATTATCGTAGCAAATTAACATACATTTTTATCGCAACATCCCAATATAACCAAATTTTATCATAGAAAATTAAGGTAAAATTTGATCGTAGAACATTACTGGAACGTTTTATCGCAAAGTCTCAAGGTCAAATTTTATCGGAGAAAATTTTTTTATAGCAACGTCTCAACATTGTGAATTTTTATAGTCGAAAATTAACGTAAAATGTTAATTTTAATAATGTAATTTTTTTTTCAGGCAACATTATACAATTTCATCGTAGAAACTTTTTTATTCCAAAGTCTCAATATTGTGAAATTTTATCGTAGGAATTTTAATGTACATTTTTATCGCAAAGTTTCAATGTTGTACAGTTTTATTGTAGATAACGTAAAACTATCGCAGAAAATGTACGTAAAACATCGTAGAAAATTTATGTAAATTTTTATCCAACAGTGTCAAATTTTATCGTAGAAAATTAACGTAAAATTTTATCATAGAAAAGTTACGCAAAATATTATGGTAGCAAATTAACGTAAATTTTTATCGCAACGTCTCAATACTATCAAATTTTATGATAGAAAATGAACGTAAAATTTTATCGTAGACCATTACTGGAACGTTTTATCGCAAAGTCTCAATGTCAAATTTTATCGTAGAAATTTTTTTTATCGCAACGTCTCAATATTGTGAATTTTTATGGTCGAAAATTGACGAAAAATGTTAATTTTAATAATGTAAATTTTTTTTCAGGCAACATTATACAATTTCATCGTAGAAACTTTTTTATCGCAAAGTCTCAATATTGTGAAATTTTATCGTAGGAATTTTAATGTAAATTTTTATTGAAAAGTCTCAATACTGTCAAATTTTATCATAGAAAATTACTGGAACTTTTCATCGCAAAGTCTCAATAATATCAAATTTCATAGTGGAATTTTTGTTTTTAATCGCAAATTGTCAATATTGTAAAATTTTATCGTAACAAATTTTTATCGCAACGTCTCAATATTGTGAATTTTTATCGCCAAAAATTAATGTAAAATTTCATCATAGAAAATTAATGTACATTTTTTTTCACAGTCTCAATATTGTACAATTTTAACGTAGATTTGTATTTTTTTTCTTTATCGAAATCTCAATATTGTGAAATTTTATCATAGAAATTTAATGTAAAATTTTATCGCAAAGGCTCAATGTTGCACAGTTTTATCATAGAAAATTAACATGAAATATTGTGGAAAATTTATGTAAATTTTATACAATATTTTACAAATTTATCACAGAATTTTTTTTATCGCAAATTATCAATATTGTAAAATTTTATCGTAGAAAATTTTTGTCGCAACGTCTCAATATTGTGATCTTTTATCGTCGAAAATTAACATAAAATTTTATCGTAAAAAATGAATGTACATTTTTTTTCACAGTCTCAATATTGTGAAATTTTATAGCAGAAAATTAACGTAAATATTTTATCGCAAAGTCAGTGTTGTACAGTTTTATTGCAGATAATTAACGTAAAACTTTATCGTAGAAAATCAACGTAAAATATTATTGTAGAAATTGTAAGTACATTTTTAACCAAGTGTCAATTTTATTTTTATCGTAACATCTCAATATTGTGAATTTTCACAGTCAAAAATTAGCATAAAATGTTATCGCAGAAAAATTTTCCCATATAAAATGAATGTTCTTTCTGTTCAGTCTGAATATTATACAATTTTTTCATAGAATATTTTTTTTTTATTTTTTTTTTACTGCAAAGTCGCAATATTGTGAAATTTGATCGTAGGAAATTTACGTAAAATTGTATTGTAGAAAATGAACGTCCAGTTTTTCGCACGGTCTCAACGTTGTCAAATTTTATCGTAGAAAATTGACGGAAAATTTTATCAGAAAATTAACGAGAAAATTAATGTAAATTTTGACCGCAAAGTCTCAATGTTGTACAGTTTCATTGTAGAAAATGAAAGCAAAATTCTGTTTTAGAAAATTTACGTAAATTTTTATTGCAACGGACTCAATATTGTGATTTTATATCATAGAAAATGAACGTGATTTTTTTTACCGTTTTAACGTTTTTACCGCAAAGTCTAAATGCTGTAAACTTTCATCGTTTCACCACATTCTAAACATTGTACAATTTTATCGTAGAAATTTTTTTGTCGCAAAGTCCCAATATATGTCATATTTTATCATATTGGTCCATTAGCCTGTTAGTGTTAGCATTAGCCTCTACACTGATGCTCTTGTTGGTCAATTAGCCTGTTAGCATTAGCATTAGCCTCTATGTTGATGCTCTTGTTGGTCCATTAGCCTTTTAGCATTAGCATTACCCTCTATATTGATGCTCTTATTTGTCCATTAGACTGTTAGCATTAGCATTAGGGTCCCTTAAAAACACTAAGAACGACTTAAGGGTCCCTTAAAACCACGAAGGACCATTTAAGGGTCTCTTAAAACCACCAAGAATAACTTAAGGGTCCCTTAAAACCACGAAGGACCATTTAAGGGTCTCTTAAAACCACCAAGAATAACTTAAGGGTCCCTTAAAACCACTAAGGGCCATTTAAGGGTCCCTTAAAACCACCAAAAAACAACTTTGGGTCCCTTAAAACACTAAGGACCATTTAAGGGTCCCTTAAAACTACTAAGCACCATTTATGGGTCCCTTAAAACCACAAAGGACCATTTCAGGGTGACTTAAAACTACTAAGAAAAACTTAAGGTTCCTTAAACCACTAATAACCATTTAAGGGTCCCTTAAAACCACCAAGAACAACTCAGGGGTCCCTTGAAACCACTAAGGACCACTTATGGGTCACTTAAAACTACTAAGGACCATTTATAGGTGACTTAAAACCACTCACAACCACTTAAGGGTCCCTTAACACCACTAAGGACCACTTAAAGGTCCCTTAAAACCACAAAGGACCATTTCAGGGTGACTTAAAACTACTAAGAAAAACTTAAAGGTCCCTTAAAACCACTAACAACCACTTAAGGGTCCCTTAAAACCACCAAGAACAACTCAGGGGTCCCTTAAAACCACTAAGGACCACTTAAGGGTCCCTTAAAACCACTATTAGCAACAGTTAGCATTAGCATTACCCTCGATATTGATGCTCTTATTGGTCCACTCCTTCTGGAAGCTGCTGATCTTCCTCCGGCTTCGTACCGACACCACCTCCTCCTTGAAGTCGAACTCCTCGGTGTAGAAGCGCAGCAGGCCGAGCCACAGCGCCCCGACCGACTCCCGGTTCGAGCCCCGCAGCGGGGGGCGGCGCTAAAGCGGAGGAGGAGGGAGGAGGTGTCGAATTACACATCAGGGTTTACTTGAAATAAGTAAAAAATAAAGATAACTTAAAATAAACATAAATAAAAAACAATACTAAGGAAAAACATAAACAAAAAACAAAAACACAACAATATGTATATTTTAAATTTTATATTTTTTTTTATGTATTTCAGGGGAGGTGTTGAATTACACACCATGTTTTACATCGAATAAAAAAAAATAAATTAAAAAAGAAAGATAAACTAAATCAATATCAATGATAAAAAAACAAATATAAATATAAAAACAAATAACATATATAACAAATAAAAACAAAAACAAAAAAACTTTGGCATATTATTTGACTATTTGTTTAGTAATGTATTTATTGTTGTAATTGTACTTTTTAAATATTGTTTAGCTTGTTTATTGTATTGTCATTTCTTCATTTACTTAAGTTTTTTTTATTTTATTTTTTTTAATGTATATCGGAGGAGGTGTCAAATTACACATCAGGGTTGACATGAAATGAATAAAAAATAAATGTATTAATATTTCTCAATAATGAAAGAAATATAAATAACATACATACATAACATATAGAAAACAAAATAAACAAAAAAACAATAAAAAAACAAATAACACACAAAACAAATAAGAACAAAATTTATATTAATCAAATATATGTTTATACATAATATCATAGTAATGATGACAATAATTTCAATAATCCAAGTAATTACATTGATAATTTTACTATTTGAATTTTTTTTTTTTTACTTTTTACAGATTTATCCAATTTTTTTTGTATAATTTTTTTTGATAAATGTATAATATATAATAAAAAAATAATTATATGTTTAATCATCATAACTACTAATATAAAACAATCTATTAAATTTAAAGCAATTAATCAATAATTATTATTTTTCAGCTAGCCTAACTAGCGGTTGCCATGGTTACCAGATGCTGCAGGTCGCCGCAGAAGAAAGCCACTTAATCTTATTTTTATTTTATCATTTTAACGTTACTTTTTTAATTTTTGCAACTGTTATTGATATCACATTTTTATTTATATTATTTCCACTTTTTTACTTATTGTATTTACATTCATTTTTTTAATAGATTCATTTTGTTATTTTTGTTTATTCTTGTTCGCATTATTTTTCATGTAGTATTTTTTTCATTTTTATTGTATATCTATTTTTATGTATGTTATGTTTACTTATTTTATTTATGTTAACTTGTATTTTATTTTCCTTTCCACAATTTTTTTAAGTTTTATTTATTTCTTTAATGTATTATAGTTTTAACTGATTGCTAGCAATGTTAGCTAACCGGGCTACTAATTTTTAACTTTGCTTATTTTTTTTTTCATAATTTTAAGCAAATTATTTATTTTAACTTCACTTTTCTACTTATTTCATCTACATTTGTTTATTTTCTTTGTTTATTGTTGTCGTTATTAATTTTGTTTTTATTTATTCATTTAATTTATTTTGTATTTTTAATGCATTAGTTGATGTTTTAATTTTATTTTTTTATACTTACACTTTAAATTTTTCAGGTATGCTTTTATTTAATAGTAACTTATTTGTATCATTTTTCTTAATTTTTAATGCATTTATTGCTTTATTATTTTTTGTTTATTCTTAGTTCAGCATTTACTTTTTTATATTTTTTTATTTTTTTATTCATTAATTATTTTTTATTATTTTTCTTTTTTTATGTATTTATTGCTTTGTTGTTTGTTTTTTTATTGTTAGTTGATTTTTTTTATTTATTCTTTTATTCAATGGTAAAGTTTTTATTTTTTTATGTTTTTTATTAATTTTTAATGCATTTATTGATTTATTGTTTATAATTTCCTTATTTTCAGTTGAGTATTCACTTTATTATTTATCATATTTTTTTTCACTTTATATCTTAATTTTCATGTGTACTATTTTTCATGTGTACTATTTTAATTAGATTTTGAATTTCTTATTTACTTATTTTTATTTTATTTTAATATTTATCTATTGTATTCATTATTTTTTATTTTTATTAAACTTTATTTTTGATTCAATTTTATTTCAATGCTTTTTATTTTTTATCATTTTTTAACTTTTTTATTATTTATTATTTACTTTATTTTATTTTAATTTTTTTATTTAATTTTACTTTTCATTCAATTTTACTGCAATGCTGTTTGTTTTTTAATATTTTTTTTAATCGATTTTTATGATTTTATGATTTTATGATTTGTTTTACTCATTATTTACTATTTTTATTTTTACTTTTTAATTTATTTTTATTTCAATGCTATTTTTTATTATTTTTTACTTATTTTAATTATTTTCAACATATATATGTACAGCTTGAACTGTTAGCTAGCAGTGCTAGCTCGCGGTTGCCGCGGTTACCAGCCGCTGCAGGTCGTCGTAGAAGAAGGCGTTCCAGCCGTCCACCGGTCGCCGCGGTGCCGCCTCGCCGTCGTAGATCTGCCGAGGAAACCCCCCCCCATTGGTTAGCTCACCGTAGTCAAGACGGCATTAGTGGGCGGGGCTTAGCTAGGCGCCCCCGGTCGCCGCGGTTACCTCCTGCAGCACGGGGATGACGGGCGGCCGGCGCTGCTGCAGGAAGTACAGCACCAGCAGGATGTGGGCGTACGAGGAGAGAGAGCCGCGGGAGGCGTCGCCGATGTCGCAGCGCTGAGGAGAGGAGAGGGGGCGGGGCCAGAGGAGAGGGGGGCGGGGCCAGAGAGGAGCATGACATCACCAGCAGGGATTCGTGACTGACAGGGCTAGCAGAGGCTAACATGCTAACAAGTGAAGATTATGGGAACTGGTTGCGGTATGTTAACATGCTAATGCTAGCACGCTAACAAGCTATAACATGCTGACATGCTAGCAAGCTAGCATACTAACGATAGTATGCTAATACGTCAACAATCACTACTATGCTAGCAGATACTAACAAGCTAACAAGTAGAAACAGGTTAAGAAATGCTAACGAGGTCAAAAATGCTAATATGCTAACAATCAACATGCTAACAAATTCTAGGATGCTTATAAGTATTAATATGCTAACAATGCTAACACGCTAACATAATGACTGTATGCTAATTAATCAACAATCACAACTATGCTAGCAGATGCTAACATGCTAACAAGTACCTACATGTTAAGAAATGCTAACGAGGCTACAAATGCTAATATGCTAATAACCAATAACATGCTAACAAATTCTAGAATGCTTATAAGTATTAATATGCTAACAATGCTAACAAGCTAACATAATGATTGTATGCTAATTTATCAACAATCACTACTATGCTAGCAGATGCTAACATGCTAACAAGTACCAACATGTTAAAAAATGCTAATAAGGTTACAAATGCTAATATGCTAACAATCAAAAACATGCTAACAATGCTAACAAGCAATAATATGGTAAAAATTTGCTAATATGCTATTAGGTGCTAACAGATGCTAACATGGTAATAAATACTAACAAGCTAAATGTTGCTAATATACTGACAGGCGCTAGCATGTAAAGACATGCTAAGACGCTAAAATGCTAACACGTTGAGACACAAATCATTTAACGTATGTAGCTAATTGCCAACGTAAGATAGTAGCATGGAAGCTAGCGATGCTAGCAGGTACCTTCGCGAACACCTTCATGGTGTAGCCCAGCAGCTGCACGCGCGGGTCCAACGCCGCGTAGGTGGCTAGCATCCGCGTGTTGTGCTGAGCCTGCCGGTGGGAGGGAGGGAGGGAGGGTAGCTAGTTAGCTTAGCCACAATTTAAGCTAGCAGCGGAGCTAACGGTGGCATCTAATCTAGCTTAAACTGCTAATGAAGCCCGAATGCTAATGTAGCTTAATGTATCTCAATGCTAATGTAGCCTTAATGCTAATCTAACTGAATGCATCTCAATGCTAATGTAGCCTAATATGCTAAAACAGGATATGCTAATGTAGCATAAATGCTAATCTATCTTAACGTATCAGAATGCTAACGTAGCCTAAATGCTAATCTAGCTTAACGCAACACAAGGCCAACATAGCCTAAGATGCTAACGCAGCTAATAAAGCTAAAGTAGATCACAGAGCTAGTGTAGCCTTTAGCGTTAGCATCTTACGCTATGTTAGCATTGTAACATTACTTTATGTTTTAGCGTCATTAGCATTTAAAGCTGCGCTAGCATTGCAATCCAAATTAGCCACAATCACTACATTAGAATTTTAGGCTATGTTAGCATTTTAAGCTATGTTAGCATTTTAAGCTATAAATTAAAATTTTAAACTATGCTAACATTTTAAGATATGTTAGCATTTTAAGCAATATATTAGCATTTTCAGCTATACTGGCCTTTTAAGCTATATATTAGCATTTTAGGATCACATTAGCATTTTCAGCTATGTTAGCATTTTTGACTACATTAGCATTTTCAGCTATATATCATAGGCTATATTAGCATTTTAGGGTATGTTAGCATTTTAGGCTATGCTAGCATTTTAAGCTGTAAGAATTTTAAGATATGTTAGCATTTTAGGCTATATTAGCATTTTAGGGTATGTTAGCATTTTAGGCTATATTAGCATTTTAAGCTATGTATTAGCATTTTTGACTACATTAGCATTTTAAGCTATATATCAGCATTTTAGGCTATATTAGCATTTTCAGCTATGTTAGCATTTTAAGCTATATCTTACAATTTTAGGCTGTATTAGCATTTCAGGCTATGCTAGCATTGAGGCATCTTAGGCTATGTTAGCATGACGACATTTTAAGCTAGCAGCTAGCCTGTTGTACCAGCATGTCTTACAGGCTGACGTCGCCCTCTGGAGGCTCTAACGTAGCATTATATGCTAACACGGCGGCTGGCAGCTAGCCTAGCGTACGCTAGCAGCTAGCCTAGCCTGCGCTAGCAGCTAGCCTAGCCTGCGCTAGCAGCTAGCCTAGCCTACGCTAGCAGCTAGCGTGCGGTACCAGCGTGTTGTAGAGGCTGATGTCGCCCTCCAGGCCGCTCTGCCGGTGCTCGAACTTGACGATGGGGACTTTGGCTGTGGTGATGGGCAGGATGTTCCTCAGGCCTGGCAGGGAGGGACGGGGGCGGGGCGTCAGGAAGAGGGGGCGGGGCGTCAGGAAAAGGGGCGGGACGGGAAGGCAGGAAGGGGGCGGGGCCAAAAGGGAGGAAGCAAAGACACAGGCAAAACATTAGCAGCAATATAAAAGGCTAGGTGCCAAGAAGAAACTTCACGATATATTTTTCGTACTTTACGAGAAAAAACAAAAACTACGATAAACTTTTACAATGAAATAAATTTCCGTATTTTCTACGATTAAATGTTTTCAATATTGAGACTTTGTGATGAAAATTATCGTAGAATTATCGCAATTTTCTACAATAAAATTCTACAATATTGAGACTTTGCGATAAAAATTATCGCAAAATGTTCGTAATTTTCTGCGATGAAATTTTACAATACTGAGACAATTGCGATACAAAGTATTGTAAAGTTATCGTAATATTCTACGATAAATTTTTTTCAATATTGAGACTTTGCGATGAAAATTATCGTAGAATTATCGCAATTTTCTACAATAAAATTCTACAATATTGAGACTTTGCGATAAAAATTATCGTAAAATGTTCGTAATTTTCTGCGATGAAATTTTACAATACTGAGACAATTGCGATACAAAGTATTGTAAAGTTATCGTAATATTCTACGATAAAATTTTACAATATTGAGACATTGCGACAAAAATTATTGTAAATTATAATTTTCTACGAGAACATTTTACGATACTGAGACATTACAATAAAAATTATTGTAAATTATCGTGATTTTCTACGACAAAATTTTACAATATTGAGACATTGCAATAAAAAATATTGTAAAATTATCGCAATTTTCCACGATAACATTTTACAATATTGAGACTTTGCAATAAAAATGTTCGGTAATTTTCTACGATAATTTTTTTTCAATACTGAAACTTTGCCATACAAATGTCCGTTATTTTTCCACTATACAATTTTGCAATATTGAGACTTTGCGATAAAAATGATTCGAAAATTATCGCAATTTTCTACGATAAGATTTGACAGTATTGAGACTTTGCCATAACAATTATTGTAAAATTATCGTAATTTTCTACGATAAAATTTTACAATATTGAGATATGGCTTTAAAAATTTTCGATCATTTTCTACGATAAAATTTTACAATATTGAGACTTGGCTTTAAAAATTTTCAATAATTTTCTGCGATAAAATTTTTACAAAATTGAGACATTGCAATACATTTGCAATAAAAAATTCGGTAAATTTCTACGATACAATTTTTCAATATTGAGACGTTGCAATGAATTTTTTTTTTGAAAATTATATTTTCTAAGATAAAATTTGCAATTAAAATGTTTGCTAATTTTCTACGATACAATTTTTTCAATGATGAGACTGCGATAAAAAATTCCATTATTTTTCTACGATAAAATTTGACAATATTGAGACTTTGCAATAAAAAAATGTCGGTAATTTTCTACGATAAAATTACACGATATTGAGACTTTGCGATAACATTTTTTCCGGTAAATTTCTACGATTATTTCTACAAGGCTTACGATAAAAATTAAGACTACGATAAAAATTGTGGATTAATCGAACAAAATTGTTAAAACTGTGCGATCAAATTTTACCGATAAATATTCAGACTATACGATAAAGCTTTACGATATATATTCAGAGTGTGGCAAACATTTACGATGAAACATTGCAATATTGAGACATTGCGATAAAATTTTCCGGTAAATTTCTATGAAAACTCCTACGATAAAAATTAAGACTTTACGTTCAAACTCCCGATGAAATGTTACGATAAATATTCAGACTACGAAAAGTATTTGAAAAAAAGTTCACGATCAAATTTCAATAATAACATTTCAGACTTAACGACAAGACTTTACGATAAATTTGTCCTAAAAATATCAAGACTTTATTAGAATTGAGATTTCACGATAAAATTTGATAAAAGCGTACGATCAAATTTCGATGATAGTTTAATAGTTTACGATAAACCTGATAAATTTCTTAAATAAATACTCATATTTTATGACAAAGCTTTACGATAATTATTGAGATTATGATAAAAAAGTACGATAAAAACTTGATAAAAATGCACGATTCAATTTTAATGATAAAGTTTCAAAATTCTACAAACTTTACGATAAACTTCTATGATAAATATTTTGACTTTACATTAAACATTCAGACGTTACGATAAACTGGAATTTTATCGTACAGATAAATTTTAACAATAAATATCGGGAATATACGTTAAATGTTCAGACTTTAAGATACATTTCCGACAAACACCGAAACTCACCTGCGTGTTTCTTTAGCACTTTAGCTAGCGCCTCGATGATCTCCTTACAGTTCAGCTTCTGGAAAAGATCGGAAAGACTTCGTTAACATGAGAGTTTGCCGAAAAGAGTTTGTAAACCATTTTGTAGAAAAGATCGTGAAAAAGGTCGGAAAATAAATGTACAAATGATCGTAGAAAACATTGTAAGTTTCTTAAAAAGATCGTGGAAAAACTCGTAGAAAAATTCGTACGAACAAAAAATGGCAGAAAAGCTTAGAAAACATTAAAGATGGTAAAAAAATATCGTAAAACAGTAAAGTGAGAAAGTTCGTAAAAAAGATCACAGAAAAACAAGCCTGTTGAAAACATTGTAGAAAACAAAACAAACATCGGAAAAATATACAAGATTGCAGAAAAGTTCGTAGAAATCATCGTAGCAAGGCTAGCAGGAAACATTGTAGAAAAGATTGTTAATCAGGGAGGCTGAAGTTAAGAAACAATTAGCATTAGCACTGGGTTAGCATCCGATGAAAAAAATCGAAAAATAAATATACAAAAGATCGTAGAAAACATTGTGAGTTTATTAAAGAGATCGTGGGAAACATCGTAGAAACCATCGTAAGAACAAAAATGGCAGAAAAGTTGCGAGAGAACGCCGTAGAAATGTTTGAAGAAAAAGATCGTGGGAAAGATGGTAGGACACGTAGAAAAGTTCGTAAAAAACTTCTTAAAAAATACGTAGAAAACATTGTAGGAAAAGTTAAAAAAATTAGCAAAAAGTTTGTCGTAGAAACGTTCGTAGAGAAGATGCTAAAATGGTTTGTAAGTTTGTAAGAAAAAAATGTTCGTAGAAAAGATCGCAGAAAAAGATCAGATTTGTCAATAAGTGAAGAATTTAAGCTCATTAGCATCAATTCTGTACTAGCATAACGACAACTTAGCAGTGATGCTAACCAGCAATTCGGAAAGATATTTAAAAAAAAAATCATAAAAAAGGTAATCGGAAAAATCGTGCAAAAGTTCGTAAACACTACTCATTGGAAAAAAAAAATAGCAAGAAATGATTGCGGACACAATCATAAAAAAAAAAAAAAACATGGTAGAAAAGATCGCAAAAGAGGAAAGTGAGAAAGTTCGTAAAAAACGATCGCAGAAAAACAAGCTTGTTGATAACATTGTAGAAAACGAAAAATAAACATCGGAAAAATATACAAGATCGCAGAAAAGTTCGTAGAAATCATCGTAACAAGGCTAGCAGGAAACATCGTAGAAAAGATCGTTAATCAGGGAGGCCGAAGTTAAGAAGCAATTAGCATTGACATTGTGCTAGCATCCGATGAAAAAAATCGGAAAATAAATATACAAAATATCGTAGAAAACATTGTGAGTTTGTTGAAAAGATCGTGGGAAAAATCGTAGAAACCATCGTAAGAACAAAAATGGCAGAAAAGTTGCGAGAGAACACCGTAGAAATGTTTGAAGAAAAGGATTGTGGGAAAGATGATAGGACACGTAGAAAAGTTCGTAAAAAAAGTTTGTAAAAAATACGTAGAAAACATTGTAGGAAAAGTTAAAAAAATTAGCAAAAAGTTTGTCGTAGAAACGTTCGTAGAGAAGATGCTAAAACGGTTTGAAAGTTTGTAAGAAAAAAATGTTCATAGAAAAGATCGCAGAAAAAGATCAGATTCATCAATAAGTGAAGAATTTAAGCTAATTAGCATCGATGCTGTGCTAGCATCCCAACAAATTAGCGGTGGCGCTAGCTAGCAATTAGGAAAGAAATTAAAAAAAATCATAAAAAAGGAAAAATCGGAAATATCGTGCAAAAGTTCGTAAAAACTACTCATTGGAAAAAAAAAAAACGAAATGATTGCGGAGACGATCGTAGGAAAAATTAAAGATGGTAGAAAAGATCGTAAAAAAGGAAAGTGAGAAAGTTCGTAAAAAAAGATCGCAGAAAAACAATCTTGTTTAAAACGTTGTAGAAAACGAAAAATAAACATCGGAAAAATATACAAGATCGCAGAAAAGTTCGCAGAAATCATCGTAGCAAGGCTAGCAGGAAACATCATAGAAAAGATCGTTAATCAGGGAGGCCGAGGATAAGAAACAATTAGCATTGACATTGTGCTAGCATCCGACGAAAAAAAATATAGCTAGCTAACTAGCTAGCGGTGATGCTAGCGGCTAGCTAGCCGGGTACCTCGGCGGTGCGGTGGCCCTCCAGCGTCATGCAGATGTCCAGGTCGCTGTCGCGAAACCCGAAACCGTTCTTGGACGAGCCGAACAGGCAGAGGCGGGCCTTATCTGGAGAGAGAGAGAGAGAGAGAGAGAGAGGAAGGGGGCGTGGCTTAGTCGGGAAGGGGCGGGGCTTAGAGGTATAGAGGAGGGACTAAAACAGGCTAATTACAGACTGAATAGGAAAGCAGAAAAAAAAGAAGGGGCGGGGCTTGGTTAAAGAGGTGGGTGGGGTTTAGTGAGGGGATGATATAGGGGGCGGGGCTTAGTGTGAAAGGGGCGGGGCTTAAGGCGGAGCTAAAACAGGCTAATAAGCTTAATAGGAAAAAGAGAGAAGAGAAGGGGCGGGGCTTAATTAGATACTGGGAGGAGCTTATTGAGAGGGTAATAAAGAGAGGGCGGGGCTTAGAGTGGAAGGGGCGGGTCCGAAGGGGTAGAGGAAGAGTTTAAACAGGTTTAACATGAAAAAGAGAAGTGGGCGGGGCTTGGCTACAATGGGGAGGGGCTTAGTGAGGGGGTGAAGAGGGGCGGGGATTAGTGTGGAATGGGCGGGGCTGAGGGGAGAAAGGATGGGCTAGAACATGCTTATATTAAGCTTAATTGAAGAGGTGAAGGGGTGGGGCTTAGATGAAAACGGGGCGGGGCTTAGTGTGGAAGGGGGCGGGGCTTATAGGTCAAGAGGAGAGGTGAAAACAGGCTACTAACAGGCTTAATGTGAAAACTGACATAAGAGAAGGGGGTGGGGTTTAGTTGAAAATGGGGAGGGGCTTAGTGAGGGGATTAAAACAGAGGGGGCGGGGCTTAGTCTGGAAGGGGGCGAGGCTTAGAGGAAAAGAGGATGAGCTAAAACAAGCTCATACTAGGCAGACATCATGCTAACAGACTACAGGGCTAGCATTAAGCTAACAGGATAAATGAGTAGAGGGTTAGCAACAAGCTAGCAGGCTAATACACTAAAGAGTTGGTAACTAGCTAATAGGCTAATAGACTAAACGGCTAGCGGAAGATGCTAGCAGGGTAATAGCAGACGTGAGCAAGCTAAAGCGGTTAGCGGAAGATGCTAGCAGGCCAGTAACAGATGTTAGCAGGCTAAACCAAGTAGCAGCCTATGCTACCAGGCTAATAGGAGATGTTAGAAGGCTAATGTAGTTAGCGGGAGATGCTAGCAGACTAATAGTAAACATTAGCAACCTAAGCCAACTAGCAGGTGATGCTAGCAGGCTAACAGGAGGTGTTAGCAGGCTAATATAGTTAGCAAAAGATGCTAGCAGGCTAATAGTAAATGTTAAAATCCCAAGCCAACTAGCATGTGATGCTAGCAGACTAATAGGAGATGTTAACAGGCTAATGTAGTTAGCAAAAGATGCTAGCAGGCTAATAGTAAATGTTAAAATCCCAAGCCAACTAGCATGTGATGCTAGCAGGCTAATAAGATGCTAACAGGCTAACAGTAGACATTAGCAGGCTAAAGCGGCTAACACGAGATGCTAACAGGTTAACTACAGTGACTCAGTGAGAGAGGAAAGGGGCGTGGCTTCCGGACGAAGGGGGCGGGGCTTAGAGTGGGGGCGGGGCCTCACCGTCAAACTCCTTCCTGATGAAGCGCTCCAGTCCCGAGAGAATCTGCTCCCGGCGCTGCTGCTCAAGGGGCGAGAGGCAGAGCTCCACTGACACACACACACACACACACACACACACACACACACACACACAGTCAGCAGTTAATTTGGAGTATTTTACAGTGTATTTTAATGTTTAAAGTTTGCTATATTTTCTAAATTATTTTCTGCAACGTTTTCTATGACACTTTCTGGGATATTTTCTACGATGTTTTCTACGATGTTTTCTCATGTTTTCTACAATATTTTCTACGATATTTTCTACGATGTCTTCTATGATATCTTATGATGTTTTCAACTATTTTATTCAACGATGTTTTCTATGATATTTTCTGATGTTTTCTATAATATTTTCTATGTTCTTTCCTACGATATTTTCTGGGATATTTTCTACGATATTTTATATTTTCTTTGATGCTTTCTACAATGTTTTCTACAACATTTTTTGATGTTTTCGAAGATGTTTTCTGCTATATTTTCTGATTTTTTCTACAATATTTGCTTTGATGTTTTCTAAGAAATTTTCTCCAATGTTTTCTACAATGTTTTTTACGATATTTTATATTTTCTTCGATGTTTTCTACGATATTTCTTACAATATTTTCTGTATTTTCTGATGTTTTCTATGATGTTTTCTGATGTTTTCTACGATGCTTTCTACGATATTTTCTATTTTCTTCGAAATTTTCTCCGATGTTGTCTACAATATTTTCTATGATGTTTCCTACGATATTTTCTGTGATATTTTCTATGATATTTTATATTTTCTTTGATGTTTTCTACGATGTTTTCTACAATATTTGCTTTGATGTTTTCTAAGACATTTTCTCCGGTGGTTTCTAAAATGTTTTTTAAAATATTTTATATTTTCTTTGATGTTTTCTATGATGTTTTCTATGATATTTTATATTTTCTTTGATGTTTTCTACGATGTTTTCTACATTTTTTGATGTTTTCTAAGATGTTTTCTGCAATATTTTATATTTTCTTTGATGCTTTCTACGATGTTCTCTATGACATTTTTGATGTTTTCTAAGATGATTTCTACGATATTTTCTGATGTTTTCTACAATATTTGCTTTGATGTTTTCTAAGATATTTTCTCCGATGTTTTCTACAATGTTTTTTTTATATTTTATATTTTCTTTGATGTTTTCTACGACATTTCTTACAATATTTTCTGTATTTTCTGATGTTTTCTATGATATTTGATATTTTCTTCTATGTTTTCTGACGTTTTCTACGATGCTTTCTACGATATTTTATATTTTCTCCGATGTTTTCTACGATGTTTTCCTCAATACTTTCTGATGTTTTCTAAATTATTTTCTATGAGGTTTTCTACGATGTTTTCGGGGATATTTTCTATGACATTTTCTTCATTGTTTTCTACGATATTTGATAATTTTCTTTGATGTTTTCTACGATGTCTTCTACGACATTTTTTGATGTTTTCTAAGATGTTTTCTGCGATTTTTTTTATGTTTTCTACAATATTTGCTGTGATGTTTTCTAAGATATTTTCTCCGGTGTTTTCTACAATGTTTTTTTTACGATATTTTATATTTTCTTTGATGTTTTCTACGATGTCTTCTACTACATTTTTTGATGTTTTCTAAGATGTTTTCTAAGATGTTTTCTGCTCGATTTTTTCTGATGTTTTCTACAATATTTGCTTTGATGTTTTCTAAGATATTTTCTCTAGTGTTTTCTACAATGTTTTTCACGATATTTTATATTTTCTTTGATGTTTTCTACGATATTTCTTACAATATTTTCTGTATTTTCTGATGTTTTCTATGATATTTGATATTTTCTTCGATGTTTTCTATGATGTTTTCTACGATATTTGCTGATGTTTTCTACGATGTTTTCTACGATATTTTCTATTTTCTTCGAAATTTTCTCCGATGTTTTCTCCGATATTTTCTGATGTTTTCTACGATGCTTTCTACGATATTTTATATTCTCTTCGATGTTTTCTACGATGTTTTCTACAATATTTTCTTATGTTTTCTACGATGCTTTCCACGATATTTTATATTCTCTTCGATGTTTTCTATGATGTTTTCGCCGATATTTTCTGATGTTTTCTACGATGCTTTCTACAATATTTGATATTTTCTGATGTTTTCTACGATGCTTTCTACAATATTTTATATTTTCTCCGATGTTTTCTACGATGTTTTCTACGATAATTTCTGACGTTTTCTAAATTATTTTCTATGATGTTTTCCACGATATTTTCTGGGATATTTTCGATGATGTTTTCAGCAATGTTTTCTGCGATATTTTCTGATATTTTCTACGATGTTTTCTATGTTTCCTACGACATTTTTTGACGATTCTTTCTACAATATTTTCTGACGTTTTCAATATTTTCTCTTTTTAATATTTCCTATGATTATCTATATTTTCTACGATATTTTCTGTTCTCTACAATGTATTCTACGACTTATCCTCAGTTAATTTAACTCTATAGTATTTTTTTTTTGCAGTGCATTCTGGGAGCAGAAGTAAGCGGGTGTCGTGTTACGGCGCTCTCACAGTAGCAGGCGGTGCAGACCCCGTCCAGCACCCTGAGGAACGCCTCGCTGGGCTCGGGCAGCGGCGGAAGCTCCGCCCTCTTGAAGTCATCGGGGCAGTCGGCGCGCACGTGGCCGTCGCGCTTGCACACGCTGCACACCACGGTGGGGGGCTGCGCACGCACACACACACACACACACACACACACGTACACGTGCACGTGCACGTTGTTACCGTGACGACAAGGTAAATAAAGGAGAAAAAAAAAATAAGAGGCTAGCATGCTAATGGCGGCTAACCTTCCCGCCGGTGAGGATCAGCTTGTCGAAGACGTATTGCACTTCCTGGTTCACTTCCTGGTTCTCGGATGACACTTCCTGGTTCTCCCGTGACTCAGGAAGTCTCGTTTCCTCGTTCTCCGACTTGAAAAGTTTTACTTCCTGGTTCTCAGATAACACTTCCTGTTTGTCACATGACACCTCCTGGATCACTTCCTGGTTTGTTAACCAATCAGGGTTCTCCTGGTTCTTTGATGATGCTTCCTGACTCACTTCCTGGTTCTCTGTAAGAGTCACTTCCTGGTTCTCCAATGAACCAGATTTTCTCACTTCCTGTTTCTGCAATGATTCAGCATTTATCACTTCCTGGTTCTCTGTCAGTGTCACTTCATGATTCTCTAATGACTCAGCACTTTTCATTTCCTGGTTGTCGGTCAGTGTCACTTCCTGGTTTGTTGATAAACCAGCTTTTCTCACTTCCTGGTTCTTTGACGAACCAGATTTCCTCACTTCCTGCTTCTCTGTAAGAGTCACTTCCTGGTTCTCTAATGAACCAGATTTCCTCACTTCCTGGTTCTCTGAACCAGATTTCCTCACTTCCTGGTTCTCTGTCAATGTCACTTCCTGGTTCTCTGATGAACCAGGTTTCCTCACTTCCTGGTTCTCTGTCAATGTCACTTCCTGGTTCTCTGATGAACCAGATTTCCTCACTTCCTGGTTCTCAGTCAGCGTCACTTCCTGGTTCTCGGTTGAGCCAGGTTTTTCCACTTCCTGGCTCTCTGTCAGTGTCACTTCCTGGTTCTCGGTCGAGCCAGGTTTTCTCACTTCCTGGTTCTCCGACGACTCGCGGCTCTCCACTTCCTGGTTGGGCGGGGGCGGGGCCCCGGGCGGGGGCGGGGATGGGTGGCCAAAGTAGCGGTAGGCGGCCCTCAGGCGGTCCTGCAGGTACTCGAAGACCATCTGGCTGTTGAGGCTCCGGGCCACGTTCCGCTTCAGGGAGAAGGGGTCTGGAACCGGAGCAAGGCATGATGGGAGCTGGCTGCACATTAGCTAACAGGAGCTAACAGAGGCTAACTGGGCTATCAGACGATAACGCGCTAGCATTAGCTAAACAGAAGCTAACTGGGACTGACAGAAGGTAAAAGGCTAACGGAAGCTAACAAGCTAGCAGGACATAAGAGGCTAACATGCTAACTGGGGATGAAAGGCTAACAGGCTAACTTTAGCTATCGGGCTAACAAAAGCTAACAGGATACAAGAAGCTAACATGAGATAAGATGGTAAGCGGGCTAGCAGAAACAAGCTAAAGCAGGATAATAGAAGCTAACAGGCTAACAGTAGCTGATATGCTAAGAGAAGCTAACAGGCTAAAGCAGGATAACGCAAGCTAACAGGCTAACATCCTAACAGAAGGTAAAATACTTATAGAAACTAACAAGCTAAAGCAGGATTATACAAGCTAATAAGCTAATAGAAGCTAACAGGTTGTTTGGAGCGAACAGGCTAAGTGTAGCTAAAAGGCTAACATACCCTAACAGCAATCAATATGCTAAGAAAAGCTAACAAGCTAAAGCAGGCTAATAGAAGCTAAAAGGTGTATAGACACTAACAATCTAATGGAAGCTAAGAGGCTAATAGAAGCTAACAGGCTAACAGTAGGTATTACGTAATATAAGCCAACAAACTAAAGCAGGCTAATAGCTATAATGCTAATAGATGCTAACAGTCTAATGGAAGCTAAGAGGCTAATAGAAGCTAACAGGCTGACAGTAGGTATTATGATAAGTCAATAAGCTAAAGCAGGCTAATGGAAGCTAAGAGGCTAATAGTAGATATCATGCTAAGAGAAGCTAACAAGCTAAAGTAGGCTAAAAAAAAGCTAAGAGGCTAATAGATGCTAAGAGTCTAATGGAAGCTAAGACGCTAACAGATGCTAGCAGTCTAATGGAAGCTAAGAGTCTAATAGATGCTAACAAGCTAATGGAAGCTAAGAGGCTAATAGATGCTAACAGTCTAATGGAAGCTAAGAGGCTAACAGATGCTAACAGTCTAATGGAAGCTAAGAGGCTAAGAGATGCTAACAGTCTAATGGAAGCTAAGAGGCTAATAGATGCTAACAGTCTAATGGAAGCTAAGAGGCTAACAGATGCTAACAGTCTAATAGAAGCTAAGAGGCTAATAGAAGCTAAAAGGCTAACAGTAGGTATTATGTTAAGAGAAGCTAACAAGCTAAAGTAAGCTAAACAAAAGCTAATGGAAGCTCAGAGTCTGGGTCCGAGTCTGGGTCCGGGTCCGGGGCCGGGTCCGGGTCCGGGGCCGGGTCCGGGTCCGGGTGTGGGTCCGGGTCTCACCCTCCACGGCCAGCCTGCGGCGGGGCCAGTTCTTGGCCTCGCGGGGCAGCGGCTCCTTGAGCCGCACGCTGATCACCGAGTCCTCCAGGGGAGCTCCAGGGCGTAGAACCGCAAGCAGCTCCAGCCACAGCAGGCCCAGCGGCGCCGGGACGGGGCGGGGCCAGCACAGGGGGGCCTGGAGGGGGAGGGGGGGGGGACAACCGGTCAGCAAGTAGAGGAAAAAGGGGGCGGGGCTTCACACCAATCGGGAAGTGAGATGACAAGGTTCACACCAACCAGGAAGTGAGAGGAGGGTTTAAAACAAACCAGGAAGTGAGGGGAGGGATTTAAATGAAATCAGGTAGTGAGAGGAGTTTAAAACAAACCAGGAAGTGAGGGGAGGGGTTTAAAACAAACCAGGAAGTGAGAGGAGAGGTTTAAAAGAAATCAGGAAGTGAGGGGAGGGATTTAAATGAAATCAGGAAGTGAGAGGAGGAGTTCAAAACAAACCAGGAAGTGAGGGGAGGGGTTTTAAAACAAACCAGGAAGTGAGAGGAGAGGTTTAAAATGAACCAGGATGTGAAGGAGAGGAGCTCTCAAACAAACCAGGAAGTAAGAAGAAAGATTTAAAACAAACCAGGAAGCGAGAGGAGGGGCTTATAGCAAACCAGGAAGTGAGGAGAGCAATTTAAAACAAACCAGGAAGTGAGAGGAGGGGCTTAAAACAAACCAGGAAGTGAGAAGAGGAGCTTAAAAAAACAGGAAGTGAGGGGAGGGGTTTTACAACAAACCAGTAAGTGAGGGGAGGGGCTTAAAACAAACCAGGAAGTAAGAAGAGAGATTTAAAACAAACTCGGAAGTGGAGTTTAAAACAAACCAGGAAGTGAGAGAAGGGGCTTACACAAACCAGGAAGTGAGAGGAGGAGCTTAACATAAACCAGGAAGTGAGAGGAGAGATTTAAAACAAACCAGGAAGTGAGAGGAGGGGGTAACACAAACCAGGAAGTGAGAGGATAGATTTAAAACAAACCAGGAAGTGAGAGGATGGGCTTGAATCAAACCAGGAAGTGAGAGAAGGGGCTTAAAACAAACCAGGAAGTGAGAGGAGGGGCTTAAAGCAAATCAGGAAGTGAGAGGAGGGGTTTAAAACAAACCAGGAAGTGAGAAGATGGGCTTGAATCAAACCAGGAAGTGAGAGAAGGGGTTTAAAACAAACCAGGAAGTGAGAGGAGGATTTAAAATAAACCAGGAAGTGAGAAAAGGGGTTTGAAACAAACCAGGAAGTGAGAGGAGGGGCTTAAAACAAATCAGGAAGTGAGAGGAGGGGCTTAAAACAAACCAGGAAGTGAGAAGAGGGGCTCAGAAAAACCAGGAAGTGAGGGGAGGGGTTTTAAAACAAACCAGGAAGTGAGAGAAGGGGCTTAAATAAACAGGAAGTGAAAGGAGTAGCTTAAACAAACCAGGAAGTGAAAAGTGTTTTAAAACAAACCAGGAAGTGGAGAGGCGGGGCTTAAAGCCTGGAGGCGGGGCTTACCAGGCCCTCGGAGCCCTCCTGCTCCTGCCTGGGGTTGTCGGTCCGACGCTGCCAGCGCACCGCGGCCTCGGAGCAGATCCCCGTCAGGTGGAACTCGTCGGCCCGCTTCGGGTGGAACCCCGGGACCTGCTAGCATGATGCTATATGTGAGGCTAAAGGAGCTAGCTTTAGAGCTAGCATGATGCTATATGTGAGGCTAAAGGAGCTAGCTTTAGAGCTAGCATGATGCTATATGTGAGGCTAAAGGAGCTAGCTTTAGAGCTAGCATGATGCTACATGTGAGGCTAAAGGAGCTAGCTTTAGAGCTAGCATGATACTATATGTGAGGCTAAAGGAGCTAGCTTTAGAGCTAGCATGATACTATATGTGAGGCTAAAGGAGCTAGCTTTAGAGCTAGCATGATGCTATATGTGAGGCTAAGGGAGCTAGCTTTAGAGCTAGCATGATGCTATATTAGCCTCACATGCTAGCTTAAAAGCTACCGCCATTAGCCTCACATGCTAGCTTAAAAGCTACCTCCATTAGCCTCACATGCTAGCTTAAAAGCTACCTCCATTAGCCTCACATATAGCATTAAACTCTCTAAAGCTAGCTCCTTCAGCCCTACGCTCTGCACTACATTGAGAACCAGGAAGTGGACGGCGGCCGGTCGCCGTGGCGACGGCACCTTGTCGTCGAGGTAAACAGGAAGCAGCGGCGGCTCCCTCTGCTGGAGGAAGTGCAGCACCATGAGGGCCAGGCAGTAGGACGGCAGGCCGCCCTCGCCGGGGACGTCCAGGTGCACCAGCTGCAAAGGGGGGGGGGGGGGGGGGGGGGGCGGGGTCAGAGGTCAGAGGTCAGGGGTCAGGGGTGACATCACCAGATACATGTTAGCTTAGCATTGGAGGATGGATGTTAGCGTTAGAGGCTGAATTTAAGCATAAAAGGCTACATGTTAGCATTAGAGGCTGCTAGCATTACAGCACGCATGCTAGCTTAGCATTGGTGCTATATGCTAATTGGAGGGAACGTGTTAGCTTAGCATTAGAGGCTACGTACTAGCAGTGGACAAACGTTAGCTTGGCATTATTTTTATTATTATTATTATTATTATTAGGCTAGCATGGGAGGCTACATGCTAGCATTACATGCTACATTCTAGCATTGGAGAATTCATGTTAGCTTAGCATTCAAAGCTGTAGGCTAACATGCGCCAAGCGGCTAGCTTGGCGCTCTCTCTCTCTCTCTCTCTCTCTCTCACGATCTCTCTCTGTCTCTCTCTATCTCCATTTCTCTCTGTCTCTCTCTCTCACACTGTCTCTCTCTCACTCTCTATCTCTCTCCATTTCTCTGTCTCTCTCTCACTCTGTCTCTGTCTCTCTCTCTATTTCTCTGTCAGTCTCTCTCTCTCTCTGTGTATCTGGTTCTCTCTCTCTCTCTCTCCATTTCTGTGTCTATCTCTCTCTCTCTCACTATCTCTCTGCCTCTCTCTATCTCTCTCTATTTTTCTCTGTCTCTCTCGCTCTCTCTCACTCTCTGTCTCTCTCTATTTCTGAGTGTCTCTCACTCTCTCTCTCACTCTGTCTCTCTATCTCTCTCACAATCTCTCTGCCTCTCTCTCTCTATCTCTCTCTGTCTCTCTCTCACGATCTCTGTCTCTCTCTCTCTATTTCTCTCTGAGTCTCTCTCACTGTCTCTCTCTCGCTCTGTCTCTCTCACGATCTATCTTCCTGTCTCTCTTACCTCTCTCACTGTGTCTCACTCTCTCTCTCTCTCTCTCTCTATTTCCCTGTCTCACTCTGTCTCTCACTCTCTGTGTATCTCTCTATCTCTCTCTCCATTTCTGTCTGTCTCTCTGTCTCTCTCTCTCTCTCTGTCTCTCGCTCTCGATCTCGGTCTCTCTCTCACACACTGTCTATTTCTCTCTCTCTCACTCTCTGTCTCTATCTCTCTCTCTCTATTTCTGTCAGTCTCTCTCTCTGTGTATCTCTCTATCTCTCTCTATTTCTCTCTGTGTCTCTCTCTCACTCTCTGGTTCTCTCTCTCTCACTCTCTCTCCATTTCTGTGTCTATCTCTCTCTCTCTCACACTATCTCTCTGCCTCTCTCTCTCTCTCTATTTTTCTTTCTCTCTTGCTCTCTCTCACTCTGTCTATCTCTCTCTCTCTCATGATCTCTCTCTATTTCTCTCTCTGTGTCTCTCTCTCACTCTCCATTTCTGTGTGTCTATCTCTCTCTCTCTCTCACTATCTCTCTGCCTCTCTCTATCTCTCTCTATTTCTCTCTCTCTCTCTCTCTCTCTCTCTCTCACAATCTCTCTGTCTCTCTCTATTTCTCTCTGAGTCTCTCTCTCTCGCTCTGTCTCTCTCTCTATCTCTCTCACTATCTATCTTCCTGTCTCTCTTACCTCTCTCACTGTGTCTCTCTCTATCTCTCTCTCTATTTCCCTGTCTCACTCTGTCTCTCACTCTGTGTATCTCTCTATCTCTCTCTCCATTTATGTCTGTCTCTCTCTCTCTCTCTGTCTCTCACTCTCGATCTCGGTCTCTCTCTCACACACTGTCTATTTCTCTCTCTCCCTCTTTCTGTCTCTATCTCTTTCTCTCTATTTCTCTGTCAGTCTCTCTCTCTGTGTGTATCTCTCTATCTCTCTCTATTTCTCTCTGTCTTTCTCTCTCTCACTCTCTGGTTCTCTCTCTCTCACTCTCTCTCCATTTCTGTGTCTCTCTCTCTGTCTCTCTCTCTCTCACTATCTCTCTGCCTGTCTCTCTTACCTCTCTCAATGTGTCTCTCTCTATCTCTCTCTCCATTTATGTCTGTCTCTCTCTCTCTCACTCTCTGTCTCTCTCTCTCGATCTCGGTCTCTCACACACTGCCTATTCCTCTCTCTCTCTATCTATCTCTCTCTCACACTGTCTCTCTCTCACTCTCTGTCTCTATCTCTCTCTATCTATTTCTCTGTCAGTCTCTCTCTCTGTGTGTATCTCTCTCTATTTCTCTCTGTGTCTCTCTCTCACTCTCTGGTTCTCTCTCTCTCACTCTCTCTCCATTTCTGTGTGTCTATCTCTCTCTGTCTCTCTCTCTCACTATCTCTCTGCCTCTCTCTCTCTCTATTTTTCTCTGTCCCTCTCTCTCTCTCACGATCTCTCTGCCTCTCTCTCTCTCTCTCTCTCTCACGATCTTTCTGTCTCTCTCTTTATTTCTCTCTGAGTCTCTCTCACTCTCTCTCTCTCGCTCTGTGTCTCTCTCTATTTCCCTGTCTCACTCTCTCTCTGTCTCTCTCACGATCTCTCTGCCTCTCTCTATCTCTCTCTCCATTTCTGTCTGTCTCTCTGTCTCTCTCTCTCTCTCACTCTCTGTCTCTGTCTCTCACTCTCGATCTCGGTCTCTCTCTCACACACTGTCTATTCCTCTCTCTCCCTCTCTCTGTCTCTATCTCTCTCTGTATTTCTCTCTCTCTGTCTCTCTCTCTCTCACCCGGGCCCAGTGGCGGAAGGCCAGCACCAGGGGGGCAAGCCGCGGCTCCCGGGCCGAGAGGGCCGCCAGGTGGTCGCTGCTGAGACACGCCAGAGAGTTCCCACTGCTGACTGTAAACAACAGGCCGCTGCAGGGGAACAAACAAACAAACAAACAAACAAACAGGTCAACAACAGGCCGCTGCAGGGGAACAAACACAGAGTAAACAACAACAACAGGCCAGTGGAGGTAAACAAACAACAGTCTGCTTCAGGTAAACAAATAAACAACAGGCCACTAGAGGTAAACAACACTGAGCAAAGAACAACAGGCCGCTGGAGGTAAACAAACAACACTGAGTAAACAACAGGCAGCTGGAAACAAACAAGTAAACAGGCTGCTGGGTACAAACAAACAAACAAGTAAACAAGTAAACAACAGGCGGCTGGAGGGAAACAAACAAACAAACAAACAAACAAACAGGTCAACAACAGGCCGCTGCAGGGGAACAAACACAGAGTAAACAACAACAACAGGCCAGTGGAGGTAAACAAACAACAGTCTGCTTCAGGTAAACAAATAAACAACAGGCCACTAGAGGTAAACAACACTGAGCAAAGAACAACAGGCCGCTGGAGGTAAACAAACAACACTGAGTAAACAACAGGCAGCTGGAAACAAACAAGTAAACAGGCTGCTGGGTACAAACAAACAAACAAGTAAACAAGTAAACAACAGGCGGCTGGAGGGAAACAAACAAACAAGCAAGTAAACAACTGGCTGATGGAGGTAAACAACCAACACTGACAAACAAACAACTGGCCGCTGGAGGTAAACAAACACAGAGTAAACAACAACAGGCCAGTGGAGGTAAACAAACAAGTAAACAACAGGCCACTTAAGGTAAACAAACAAACAACAGCCTGCTTCAGGTATACAAATAAACAACAGGCCACTGGAGGTAAACAACACTGAGCAAAGAACAACAGGCCAGTGGAGGTAAACAAACAACACTGAGTAAACAACTGGCCGCTGGAAACAAACAAGCAAGTAAACACTTGGCCGCTGGAGGTACACAACCAACACTGATAAACAAACAAAACTGGCTGCTGGAGGTAAACAAACACAGAGTAAACAACAACAACAACAACAGGCCAATGGACGTAAACAAACCAAACTTCAATAAACAGACCCGCTTTTGATAAACAAACCAACCAATAAACAACATTTGCCGGAAGTAAACAAACACACACAAAGAGGAAAACAAGGAAACCAGAGGTAAACAAACAACCAAATGAACGCTAGCGGCTAGCCACTAGCCAGCCGCTAGCGTTAGCTCACCTGCTAGCGTGGCGGCAGCGCACGGCGGGGACCTTGGCGTGGAAGTCGGACGCCGCGTCGCAGAACTCGGCTGGCAAAAGAGACACCACAGCTAGCGTTAGCGGCTAGCGCTAGCGGCTAGCCGACGCTAACGCTAACGCTAACGCTAGCGCTAGGCTAGGCTAGTAGCGGAGACGTACGGGAGCTCTGCAGGATCTCCAGGACCTGGATCAGGACTTCAGGCTGGCTCATCTAGAAAGGACAAAAAGGCTTTTATTTTGAAAAAAAAAAAAAAAAAAAAAAAAAAAAAATTCACTTGGAGGGTTTCAGGCTTTTATTTTGAAAATCACACGAAATCATTGTGGGGATTGGTTGGTTTTATTCTGAAAATGACACTAGTTTATTGTAAGGATTTGATGCTTTTATTTTGTAAAACACACTAGCGATTCATTGTAAGTAATTCATGCTTTTACTTTGAAAATCACACTAATTCATTGTAAGGATTTCATGCTTTTATTTTGAAAGTCAGATTAATTCATGCTTTTGTTTTGGAAAATCACTATTTTATTGTATGTATTTTTTGATTTTATTTTGAAAATCACACATTCATTGTTAAGACTTTGTGCTTTTATTTTGAAAATCACACTAATTCATTATTTGGTTTTCATTTTATTTTGAAAGTCGGACTAATTCATGCTTTTGTTGTGAAAATCACTATTGTATTGTATGCATTTTTTGCTTTTATTTTGAAAATCACACATTCATTGTTAAGACTTCATGCTTTTATTTTGTAAAAAATCACTACGTCGGTGTAAGGATTTCATGCTTTTATTTTGAAATTCAGATTAATTTATTAAGATTTTATGCTTTTATTTTGAAAATCACACAACATCATTGTTAAGATTTCATGCTTTTACTTTGAAAATCACACTAATTCATTATTTGGTTTTCATGATTTTATTTTGAAAGTCGGACTAATTCATGCTTTTGTTTTGAAAATCACTATTTTGTCGTATGCATTTTCTGCTTTTTTTTTGAAAATCACATATTCGTTGTTAATACTTCATGCTTTTATTTTGAAAAAAATCACACTACGTCATTGTAAAGATTTCATGCTTTTATTTTGAAAGTCAGTTTAATACATCAAGATTTTATGCTTTTATTTTGAAAATCACATTAATTCATTTTTAGGTTTTCGTGATTTTATTTTGAAAAAAATCACACTAATTCATTGAAAGGATTTCATGCTTTTATTTTGAAAGTCACACTAATTCATTGAAGGGTTTCATGCTTTTATTTCGGAAATCATTATTTTATTGTATTTTTTGCTTTTATTTTGAAAATCACTACATCATTTGTAAGATTTCATGATTTTATTTGGAAAAAAAATCACACTAATGGATTGTAACGATTTTGTGCTTTTATTTTGGAAATCACAATAATTCACTGTATTTTTCGCTTTTATTTTGAAAATCACGCTAACTGTTTGTACTGATTGCATTCCTTTCATTTTGAAAACCACACCAGACTCACTTGAACAATTCCACACTTTTATGGTGAAGGACAACAAACTTAACGAAACACTCTTAAGTCGAAAGTTTGGTAAATGTGATCCAACATCGGGTTTTTCATTTGAAACTCCAACCCAAACTGGAATACAAAAGGTGCTTTTATTGTGAAAATTACTTGGAATTTCAAAAAATAAACACTTTTATTTTAAAGGACGTTTCCTAACTGACTTTCATTTTTTTTATATTTTTTTAATTAATAAAATTAACAGTAGCAATAACAATAATAACAATGATAATTATAATAATAGTATGTTAGAAAATTTGAAAATAATTTAATATAATTTAATATAATTTAAAATAATAACAAAAATACTGACAAGTATTATTATTTAGTATTATTTATTTAATGAAATGAGTACATATTTATTATTTTTCATTAACTTTATTTATTAATAACTTTACATAATTTATTCATTTAATTATTTATATACACTTTAATTATTTATATAAATATTTGTTTATGGATCAATTTTTTGTATATATATTTATATATATTTATATCTTTATCGTTCATTGTCGTAGCGATTTATTCAACAGCGGTTGTTTATTTTTACAAAATAAATTTTGTTCTCTTATTTTTTATTCTTGTATTACTTCAATTATTTTTAAACTCATATTTTTGTTTTTTTTCACTCACATTGTTTTTTTAATATTTTTTAAATCTTTCTAATGACCTGTTTATTTTTAGAATTTTTTTAACTTATATTTTGTGTATTTTTTTTAACTTTTATGTTTTTCTAATTTCTATTTTTTTTCATTTATCTAATTATTTACTTATGATTTAACGATCTAAGTTTTCATTTTACAATATTTAGCTTTGATTTGATTTTTTTTATTACTGCTTAGTAATTGCGCTCTTATTGCGGTGGGTATTTTTTTATTTTTCTAATTTTTTTGATTTTCTATAATTTTCGTGTGGTTTTTACATTCTTGTTTTTTTTATAATTATTTTTTTAAAATTCATTCTTTTTCTTTATATTTTTATACTTCTTCATTATTTTAAATTTTTTTATTATGTTTATTTTCTCCTATTTCTTATTTTTATTATTTTGATTTTTTTATGTTACATGTTTTTTCAGCTCTTATTTTGGCGGTGTGAATCACATTGTTGTTTTTACTGTATTTATTTTTTGTTAATTTTGTTTGTTTCCTTTCATTTTTTTCATTTTTATTTTTTTATTTTATTTCTTTGTTATATTGTCGTATTTTCAATTTTTGTTTTTATTTTTTTTTACTTTTCTCATTTTTTAAATTTCTATTATTTGATGTTTATTACTTTTTATTTTTTCCTTTTTCAAATGTTATATTTTATTCATTTTTTTTGTTACACATTTTTATTTTCAGCTCTTTTTGGCGGGGTGACTCAAAGTGCTATTTTTGTTGTATTTTCTTGTATGAAAGTAGTTTTTTTGTTCATTTTCTTTGATTTTTTTACTTTTTCATTTTCATTTTTTTATGTTGTATTTCTGTATTTTTTTCATTTTTATAATTACTTTATCATTTTTGTATTTTTCAATACTTTTACTTTTACTATTTTTTACATTTTTTCTATTTTTTTTTACTTTTATTTTTTATTCATTTTTTATGTTACAAATAAATGTTTTCAGCTCTTATTGTGGCGGGGTGACGCAATCTGATATTTTTATTGTGTTTCTTCTATTAAAGTCGTTTTTGTTCATTTTATTTGATTTTATTTTTTCATTATTTTTTTAATTTTTGTATTTTTTTAATTTTTATATTTATTTTCTCATTTTCATATTTTTTTATTATTTTTAGTTGTATTATTTTTTTTCATTTTTTTATTTTTGTATATTTTTAATTTTTATCTTTATTTTCTCATTTTCATATTTTTTTATTATTTTTATTTGTATTATTTTTTTCATTGTTTTATTTTTGTATATTTTTAATTTTTATATTTATTTTCTCATTTTCATATTTTTTATTATTTTTAGTTGTATTATTTTTTTCATTTTTTTTATTTTTGTATTTTTTTTAATTTTTATATTTTTTTCTCATTTTTATATGTTTTTTTATTATTTTTAGTTGTATTATTTTTTTCATTTTTTTACTTTTGTATTTTTTTAATTTTTATATTTATTTTCTCATTTTCATATTTTTTTATTATTTTTAGGTGTATTATTTTTTTCATTTTTTTATTTTTGTATATTTTTAATTTTAATATTTATTTTCTCATTTTCATATTTCTTTTATTTTTTATAATTTCATTATTTTTTTACTTTTTTTAACTTTTATTTTTTATTATTTTTTATGGTACACATATGTTTTCAGCTCTTATTGTGGCGGCGTGACTCAAACTGCTATTTTTTTTGGATCATTGTCATTGTTTTTATTTTTTTATTTTTGTTTTTACTTTACTTTTTTCCATATTTGTATTATTGTATTTTTTTAGTTTTTATATTTGTTTTCTCATTTTAATATTTTTTTATTTATAGCTTTACTATTTTTTTTATTTTTTTTTTTCAATTTTTTAACTTTTATTTTTTTTTTTATGTTACACATATGTTTTCAGCTCTTATTGTGGCGGGGTGACTCAAACTGCTAGTTTTATTCTATTTCTTGTATTAAAGTAGTGTCTTGTTCATTGTCTTTTTTTATTTTTACATTTTCTATTTTTTTTATTTTTATTTTTTCGATTTTTGTATTTTTTCATTTTTTTATTTTTCTATTTATTTTCTCATTTTTATATTTTTTTTTTACTTTTAGTTTTAGTATTTTTTTTATTTTTTTTCTATTTTTTAACTTTTATTTCTCTTTTTTTTATGTTACACATATGTTTTCAGCTCTTATTGTGGCGGGGTGACTCAAACTGATATTTTTGTTGTATTTTCTTGTATGAAAGTAGTTTTTTTGTTCATTTTCTTTGTTTTTTTACTTTTTCATTTTTATTATTTTTTTTCCATGTTGTATTTGTTTTTTTTTTTTCATTTTTATATTTATTTTATCATTTTTGTATTTTTTATTACTTTTACTATTTTTTACGTTTTTTCTATTTTTTAACTTTTATTTTTTATTCATTTTTTATGTTACAAATACATGTTTTCAGCTCTTATTGTGGCGGGGTGACGCAAACTGCTATTTTTGTTGTATTTTCTTGTATGAAAGTAGTTTTTTTGTTCATTTTCTTTGTTTTTTTAATTTTTCATTTTTTTAATTTTTTTTTTATTTTTTCCATGTTGTATTTCTGTATTTTTTTTTATTTTTATATTTATTTTATCATTTTTGTATTTTTTATTACTTTTACTTTTACTATTTTTTACATTTTTTCTATTTTTTAACTTTTATTTTTTTACTCATTTTTTATGTTACAAATAAATGTTTTCAGCTCTTATTGTGGCGGGGTGATGCAAACTGATATTTTTATTGTATTTCTTCAATTAAAGTAGTTTTTGTTCATTTTCTTTGTTTTTATTTTTTCATTGTTATTTTTTTCATTTTTTTATTTAGGTATTTTTTATTATTTTTTTATTTATTTTCTCATTTTCATATTTTTTTTATTATTTATAGTTTTATTATTTGTTTTACTTTTTTCTTTTTCTTAACTTTTATTTTTTATTCATTTTTTATGTTACAAATAAATGTTTTCAGCTCTTATTGTGGCGGGGTGACTCAACCTGATATTTTTATTGTATTTCTTCTATTAAAGTAGTTTTTGTTCATTTTCTTTGTTTTTATTTTTTCATTTTTATTTTTTTCATTTTTTTATTTTGGTATTTTTTTTAATTTTTATATTTATTTTCTCATTTTCATATTTTTTTATTATTTATATTTTTATTTTTTTTTACTTTTTTCTATTTTTTAACTTTTTTTAATTTATTTTTTATGTTACACATATGTTTTCAGCTCTTATTGTGGCGGGGTGACTCAAACTGCTAGTTTTATTCTACTTCTTGTATTAAAGTAGTTTTTTTTTGTTCATTTACTTTTTTATTTTTTCATTTTTTTGTATTTTTTATTATTTAATAATTATTTTTTACTCACTTTTTTTCCTTTTTATTTTTATATTTATTATTTTTAATTTTTTTTTATTATTTTTTTGCATTTCTTTTATGTTCCACATCTATGTGTCCAGCTCCTATTGTGGCGGGGGTGGGGGGTGGGGGGGTGTGACTCACGCTCGGGGCCCCGCCCACGTCCACGTTGACGTCGCTGCTCTTGAGAGCCAATCCCGTCGCGGACGAGCCGTAGAGCCGCAGGCGGCAGCCTGCTAGCGTTAGCATCCCGTTAGCATTCGCCTGCGGAGGTTTGTACACGTGCACGCTAACCGCTAAGCCCCGCCCCCACCTGGCAGCCGCGCGCTGATGACGTCGTCCAGGCGGTGGGCGGCGGCCCGCCGGGCGGCGACGTCGTCCCGGGAGACGCCGTGGTGGCGGGCCGTCGCCGCGACGACGGCGTCCAGGGCGGACAGCTGGGGGCCGGTGGGCGGGGCCAGGGAGCGGAGCTCCGCCTCCTCCTGCTTTTCCTGGAAAGGAGGGAGGGGGCGGGGCCGAGAGTCACGGCACATGACAGGCTAATGGGCTAGCATTGAGGCTAGGCTAACACATGGATGCTAAGCTAACATAGAGGGATTAGCATACATGCTAGGCTAACACATAGATGCTAGGCTAGCATAGAGGGGTTAGCATATGTGCTAGGTTTATATAGAGGAGTTAACATTAATGCTAGGCTAACACAGTAGGCTAACATAGAAGGATTAGCATAAATGCTAGGCTAACACATGGATGCTAGGCTAACATAGAGGGGTTAGCATACATGCTCAGCTAACGTAGATGTTATGCTAACATAGAGGGGTTAGCATACATGCTAGGTTTATATAAACGGGTTAGCATTAATGCTAGGCTAACACAAATGCTAGGCTAACATAGATGGGTTAGCATACATGCTAGGTTTTATAGATGGGTTAGCGTTAATGCTAGGCTAACGCATAGATGCTAGGCTGACATAGAAGGGTTAGCATAAATGCTAGGCTAACACAGAGGGGTTAGCATACATGCTAGGTTTATATAGATGGGTTAGCATTAATGCTAGGCTAACACATAGATGCTAGGCTAACATAGAAGGGTTAGCATAAATGCTAGGCTAACACATGGATGATAAGCTAACATAGAGCGGTTAGCATACATGCTAGGCTAACACATGGATGCTAGGCTAACACAGAGGGGTTAGCATACATGCTCAGCTAACACATAGATGCTAGGCTAGCATAGAGGGGTTAGCATACATGCTAGGTTTATATAGACGGGTTAGCATTAATGCTAGGCTAACACATAAATGCTAGGCTAACATAGAGGGGTTAGCATACATGCTAGGTTTATATAAACGGGTTAGCATTAATGCTAGGCTAACACATAGATGCTAGGCTGACATAGAAGGGTTAGCATAAATGCTAGGCTAACACAGAGGGGTTAGCATACATGCTGGGTTTATATAGACGGGTTAGCATTAATGCTAGGCTAACACATAGATGCTAGGCTGACATAGAGGGGTTAGCATACATGCTAGGTTTATACAGATGGGTTAGCGTTAATGCTAGGCTAACACATAGATGCTAGGCTGACATAGAAGGGTTAGCATAAATGCTAGGCTAACACAGAGGGGTTAGCATACATGCTAGGTTTATATTGAGGGATTAAAATTAATGCTCGGCTAACACATGGATGCTAGGCTAACAGAAGGGTTAGCATTAATGCTAGGATAGCATATTAATGCTAGGCTAATATTCTGATGCTAAGCTAACAGAGGGATTAGCATTGATACGAAGCTAGCTCCAATATAAACTGATAATTAGCATGTTTGCTAAGCTAGCCTCAATCCACAACACCAAAGCACAAACAAGAGCTAGCATCTCGTCGCTATGCTAGCCGGGAGGCTAAGCTAACGGCTAAGCTAGGCTAGCGTACCGCCAGGTTCTTCTTGTGCCGCTTCTCCTTGATGTGCTTGTGGGCCAGCTGGACGTTCTCCACGTGCACGGAGCAGAGCGTGCACACGTACAGGTAGGACGGGAACTCCGCGCAGCGCTAGCAAGGACACAACGCCAAAAAAAAAAAAAAAAAAAAAAAAACGTTAGCGTGGTAGCGGCTAGCAAGAACAGGCTGGTAACAGAGTAAAATGGCTACACTGAGTTAGCATTTCAACCTTTTAGTTATGTGCTAGGTGGTTATGGCGCTAGCGCTAAGTGGCTATGTGGCTCTGGAGCTAGCATGAGTTAGCACTTCTACATTAAAATGTATGGAGTTAGCAAGTTAGCATTTCTCCATTAAAATGTGTGGAGTTAGCAAGTTAGCATTTCTCCATTAAAGTATATACAATTAGCAAGTTAGCATTTCTCCATTAATACGTATGGAGTTAGCAAGTTAGCAATTCTACATTGAAATGTATGGAGTTAGCATTTGTCCATTAAATTATACATAGTTAGCAAGTTAGCATTCCTCCATTGAAATACATTGAACTAGCATTTATCCATTGAAATACATTGAGTGAGCATTCCTCCATTCACTTACATGGAGTTAGCATTTCTCCACTGAAATGCATTGAGTTAGCATTTCTCCATTGAAATACATTGAACTAGCATTCATCCATTGAAATACATTGAGTTAGCATTCCTCCATTCAAATATATTAAGTTAGCGTTCTTCCATTGAAATACATTGAGTTAGCATCCCTCCATTGAAATACATTTAATTAGCATTCCTCCATTGAAATACATTAAGTTAGCATCCCTCCATTGAAATACATTGAATTAGCATTCCTCCATTGAAATACATTAAGTTAGCATCCCTCCATTGAAATACATTGAATTAGCATTCCTCCATTCACTTACATGGAGTTAGCATTTCTCCATTGAAATGCATTGAGTTAGCATCCCTCCATTGAAATACATTGAATTAGCATTCCTCCATTCACTTACATGGGGTTAGCATTTCTCCATTGAAATGCATTGAGTTAGCATCCCTCCATTGAAATACATTGAATTAGCATGTCTCCATTGAAATACATTGAGTTAGCATTCCTCCATTCAAATATATTAAGTTAGCATCCCTCCATTGAAATACATTGAATTAGCATGTCTCCATTGAAATACATTGAGTTAGCATTCCTCCATTGAAATACATTAAGTTAGCATTCCTCCATTGAAATGCACTGAGTTAGCATCCCTCCATTGAAATACATTGAATTAGCATTCCTCCATTGAAATACATTAAGTTAGCATTCCTCCATTGAAATACATTAAGTTAGCATTCCTCCATTGAAATGCACTGAGTTAGCATCCCTCCATTGAAATACACTGAGTTAGCATCCCTCCATTGAAATACATTGAATTAGCATTTTTCCATTGAAATACATTGAATTAACATTTCTCCATTGAAATACACTGAGTTAGCATCACTCCATTGAAATACATTGAGTTAGCATTTCTCCATTGAAATACATTAAGTTAGCATCCCTCCATTGAAATACATTGAATTAGCATGTCTCCACTGAAATACATTGAGTTAGCATTTCTCCATTGAAATACATTAAGTTAGCATCCCTCCATTGAAATACATTGAATTAGCATGTCTCCATTGAAATACATTGAGTTAGCGTTCCTCCATTCAAATATATTAAGTTAGCATCCCTCCATTGAAATACATTGAATTAGCATTTCTCCATTGAAATACATTAAGTTAGCATTCCTCCACTGAAATACACTGAGTTAGCATCCCTTCATTGAAATGCATTGAATTAGCATTTCTCCATTGAAATGCATTGAGTTAGCATTTCTACATTTAAATACACTGAGTTAGCATTATTGCTAAAATTAGCTAGTCAAGCTAGTAGCCTAGCAGGCTAGCTTACCTCGGTCAGCCGCTGGATGTGGTCGCGTCCGAGCCGCTCCTCCGCCTGCCGCAGCCCCAGCTGCTGCTCGGCTAGCGCCGCCGCGTCGCCAGCTAGCCTCCCGTCGCCGCCGCCGCCGTCGCCGCCGCCGCCGCTAGCGTCCGCCGCTAGCCGCGCCAGCCGGGCGAGCCGCGCGCGCCGCGGGTTCTCCGGGTGGGTCCCCCCAGGCATGCTGGGAGGAGGAGGAGGGGGAGGAGGAGGAGGAGGAGGAGGAGGGGGGCGGAGTCACGGGGGAAAAGGGGGCGGGGCCAACGTCAAGTCTGGGGTAGAGGGAAAGAAAACACTAGTTAGCACGCATTAGCATGTTAGCTATGATTAGCTACTAAGCATTTATTAGCTACTTAGCAATAAGTAGCTAGTTATGAAATTATAACTAGCTTCTAATGCTATATCCAACTAGTTAAGCTGGTTATTATGCTATATTCAGGTAGTTAAGCTTGGTATAATGCTATAAACAGCTAGTTAAGGCAGTTAATAAGTTATATAGAACTAGTTAAGTCAGTTACTATGCTAAAAAAAAACTAGTTAAGTGAGATATGATGCTATTAATAACTAGTTAAGGCAGTTAATAAGTTAAAAAGAACTAGTTAAGTCAGTTAAAATGCTGAAAACAACTAATTAAGTGAGCTGTAATGCTAGAAACAACTAGTTCAGGCAGTTAATAAGCTAAAAAGGACTAGTTGAGTCCGTTATTATGCACATAAACAACTAGTTAAGTGAGATATGATGCTATAAACAACTAGTTAAGGCAGTTATGCTAAAAAGAACTAGTTAGGTCAGTTAGTATGCTAATAAACAACTAGTTGACTGAGATATGATGGCATAAACATCTAGTTAAGGCAGTTAGTAAGCTAAAAAGAACTAGTTAGGTCAGTTATTGTGCTAAAAACAACTAGTTAAGGCAGTTAATAAGCTACAAAGTACTAGTTAAGTCAGTTAGTATGCTAATAAACAACTAGTTGACTGAGATATGATACTATAAACAACTAGTTAAGGCAGTTAATAAGCTAAAAAGAACTAGTTAAGTCACTTATTATGCAAACAACTCGTTAAGTCTGTTATGATGCTAAAAAACAACTAGTTAAGTCAGTTATGCTAAAAACAACTAGGCAAGTGAGATATGATACTATAAACAACTAGTTAAGGCAGTTAATAAGCTAAAAAGAACTAGTTAAGTCAGATATTATGCTACTTTTGGGAAGTTAAGTCAGTTATTTGGCTAAAAACAATGAGTTAAATCAGTTATTATCCTAAAAAACAACTACTTTAAGTGATATATGATGTTATAAACAACTAGTTAAGTCAGTTATGCTAGTTTTAGGTAGTTAAGCTTGTTAGGATGCTATAAACAACTAGTTAAGTGAGATATGATGCTATATTTGGGAAGGTAAGCCTGTTATTATACTTAAAACAACTAGTGAAGTCAGTTATCATGCCGTATTTAGGTAGTTACATGCAAAATGAAGCTATAAACAACTAGTTAAGTGAAATATGATACTGTAAGCAACTAGTTAAGGCAGTTATCATGCTATATTTAGGTAGTTGTGTGAGCTCTGAAGCTATAAACAACTAGTTAAGTGAGATAAGATGTTATATTTAAGGAGTTAAGCTTGTTATTATGCCTAAAACAACTAGTTAAGTCAGTTATCATGCTTTATTTAGGAAGTCACATGCGATATGAAGCTATAAACAACTAGTTAAGTGAGATATGAGGCTATATTTAGGTAGTTAGGCTTCTTATCATGCTATAAACAACTAGTTAAGTCAGTTATCATGCTTTATTTAGGTAGTTACATGCAATATGAAGCTATAAACAACTAGTTAAGTGAGATATGATGCTGTAAGCAACTAGTTAAGTCAGTTATCATGCTATACTTGGGTAGTTACATGAGCTCTGAAGCTATAAACGAGTAGTTAAGTCAGATATGAAGCTATAAACAACTACTTAGGTCAGTTATGCTATATTTAAGTAGTTGCATGCAAAATCAAGATATAAACAACTAATTAAGTGAGATATGATGTTATTTTTAGGTAGTTAAGCTTGTTACTATGCTTAAAACAACTAGTGAAGTCAGTTATCATGCTTTATTTAGGTAGTTACATGCGATATGAAGCTATACACAACTAGTTAAGTGAGATATGATGCTATATTTAGGTAGTTAAGCTTGTTAATATGCTTAAAACAACTAGTTAACTCAGTTGTCATGCTTTATTTACGTAGTTGCGTGCGATGTGAAGCTATACACAACTAGTTAAGTGAGATATGAGGCTATATTTGGGTAGTTAGGCTTCTTATTATGCTATAAACAACTAGTTAAGTCAGTTACCATGCTATATTTAGGTAGTTACATGCGATATGAAGCTACAAACAACTAGTTAAGTGAGATATGATACTGTAAGCAACTAGTTAAGTCAGTTATCATGCTATACTTGGGTAGTTACATGAGCTCTGAAGCTATAAACGAGTAGTTAAGTCAGATATGAAGCTATAAACAACTACTTAGGTCAGTTATGCTATATTTAAGTAGTTGCATGCAAAATCAAGATATAAACAACTAGTTAAGTGAGATATGATGTTATTTTTAGGTAGTTAAGCTTTTTACTATGAAGCTATAAACAACTAGTTAAGTCAGTTACCATGCTTTATTTAGGTAGTTACATGCAATATGAAGCTATAAACAACTAGTTAAGTGAGATATGAAGCTATAAACAACTAGTTAAGTCAGCTATCATGCTATATTTAGGTAGTTGCATGCGAAATCAAGATATAAACAACTAGTAAAGTGAGATATGATGCTATATTTGGGTAGTTAGGCTTATTATTATGCTTAAAACTACTGGTTAAGTGAGATATGATGTTATTTTTAGGTAGTTAAGCTTGTTACTATGCTTAAAACAACTAGTGAAATCAGTTATCATGCTTTATTTAGGTAGTTACATGCGATATGAAGCTATACACAACTAGTTAAGTGAGATATGATGCTATATTTAGGTAGTTAAGCTTGTTAATATGCTTAAAACAACTAGTTAACTCAGTTATCATGCTTTATTTACGTAGTTGCGTGAGTTGTGAAGCTATAAACAACTAGTTAAGTGAGATATGAGGCTATATTTGGGTAGTTAGGCTTCTTATTATGCTATAAACAACTAGTTAAGTCAGTTACCATACTATATTTAAGTAGTTACATGCGAAATCAAGATATAAACAACTAGTTAAGTGAGATATTATGCTTTATTTGGGTAGTTAGGCTTATTATTATACTTAAAACAACTAGTTAAGTGAGATATGATGCTATTTTTAGGTAGTTAAGCTTGTTACTATGCTTAAAACAACTAGTTAAGTCAGTTATCATGCTTTATTTAGGTAGTTACATGCAATATGAAGCTACAAACAACTAGTTAAGTGAGATATGATACTGTAAGCCACTAGTTAAGTCAGTTATCATGCTATACTTGTGTAGTTACATGAGCTCTGAAGCTATAAACGAGTAGTTAAGTCAGATATGAAGCTATAAACAACTACTTAGGTCAGTTATGCTATATTTAAGTAGTTGCATGCAAAATCAAGATATAAACAACTAGTTAAGTGAGATATGATGTTATTTTTAGGTAGTTAAGCTTTTTACTATGCTTAAAACAACGAATTAAGTCAGTCACCATGCTTTATTTAGGTAGTTACATGCAATATGAAGCTATAAACAACTAGTTAAGTGAGATATGATACTGTAAGCAACTAGTTAGGTCAGTTATCATGCTATATTTAAGTAGTTACATGCGAAATCAAGATATAAACAACTAGTTAAGTGAGATAAGATGTTATTTTTAGGTAGTTAAGCTTGTTATTATGCTATAAACAACTAGTTAAGTCAGTTATCATGCTTTATTTAGGTAGTTACATGCGCAGTGAAGCTATAAACAACTAGTTAAGTGAGATATGAGGCTATATTTGGGTAGTTAGGCTTCTTATTATGCTATAAACAACTAGTTAAGTCAGTCACCATGCTTTATTTAGGTAGTTACATGCAATATGAAGCTACAAACAACTAGTTAAGTGAGATATGATACTGTAAGCAACTAGTTAAGTCAGTTGTCATGCCATACTTGGGTAGTTACATGAGCTCTGAAGCTATAAACAAGTAGATAAGTGAGATATGAAGCTATAAACAACTAGTTAAGTCAGCTATCATGCTATATTTAGGTAGTTGCATGCGAAATCAAGATATAAACAACTAGTTAAGTGAGATATGATGTTATTTTTAGGTAGTTAAGCTTGTTACTATGCTTAAAACAACTAGTTAAGTCAGTTATCATGCTTTATTTAGGTAGTTACATGCGATGTGAAGCTATAAAAAACTAGTTAAGTGAGATGTGACAGTGTAAGCAACTAGTTAAGTCAGTTATCATGCTATATGTAGGTAGTTACATGCGATATGAAGCTGTAAAAAACTAGTTAAGTGAGATATTATGTTATATTTAGGTAGTTAAGCTTGTTAATATGCTATAAACAACTAGTTAAGTCAGTTATCATGCTTTATTTAGGTAGTTACATGCAATATGAAGCTATAAACAACTAGTTAAGTGAGATATGATGTTATATTTAGGTAGTGAAGCTTGTTGTTACGCTTAAAACAACTAGTTAAGTCAGTTATCATGCTATACTTGGGTACTTACATGCAATATGAAGCTATAAACAACTAGTTAAGTGAGATATGATATTGTAAGCAACTAGTTAAGTCAGCTAGCATGCTATATTTAGGTAGTTGCATGTGAAATCAAGATATAAACAACTAGTTAAGTGAGATATGATGCTATATTTGGGTTGTTAGGCTTATTATTATGCTTAAAACAACTGGTTAAGTGAGATATGATGTTATTTTTAGGTAGTTAAGCTTGTTACTATGCTTAAAACAACTAGTTAAGTCAGTTATCATGCTATATCTAGGTAGTTACATGCGATATGAAGCTATAAACAACTGGTTAAGTGAGATATGAGGCTATATTTGGGTAGTTAGGCTTCTTATTATGCTATAAACAACTAGTTAAGTCAGTTATCATGCTTTATTTAGGTAGTTAGGTGAGCTGTGAAGCCAGATTCGGGCAGTTCAGGCGCCCCTTCGCCACATTTAACCCGTCATTCATCCATATTCATGTGGTTTCGCCGCTTGTGATGCTAGCTTTAGCCGCTAGCCCGGCTCCTTCACATCTCGCGCTCGCAGGACAAGCAGCGCGGCAAAAGACGTCCCGTCCCGTCACGTCACGTCACGTCGCGCCCGGTGACGTCACATCAAACCCCCGACGTCCGTTTTTTTTTATTTTTTCATTATTTTCTTTAAAGAAAAAAAAAAAACGCCGAAACGGGGATAAGAGCTAGCGGGATGCTAGTACAGGGGCGCTAGTGTATGTGTGTGTGTGCGTGCGAGCGGGGACGCGCGGGAAGGAGAAACGACAGGAGGAGAAAAAGGAGGAGAAGAACCTGGAAGGCGAACGGCGGGTCGCGGGTCTCTCCGGGGCCGTTATTAGCATCCGGCGGCCGTCGGCTCGCGGCTCCTGCCGGGAGCCATGATGTTTTGGACGAGGGGAGGGGGGGGGGGGGGGGGGGGGGGGGGGACGCTGCGTGCCTCCGTGCGTGCGTGGTGACGTCACGGCGTTACGTGGCGGTTTCAAAGAGAGAAACGGGGGAAAAATGAATAAAAAAGAAATAAAATGTTTAAAAAAGGAATGAAAATTGAAATGAAATAAGAAGAAAACAGAAAAAAAAATGGAAATGGAAATGAAAGTCCCGCCCATGTGACGTCACGACGTTATGTGGCTGTTTGAAAAAAAAAAAAAAAAACGGGGAAAAAAAATGAATAAAAAAAGAAATAAAATTTAAAAAAAAGACAATTGAAATGATACAAAATGAAAATAGAAAAAAGTAAATAAATTTAAATTGATATAAATGAATGAGGATTATTATAGGCCCATGGGACGTCACGGCGTTAAAAAAAAAAAAAACGGGAAAAAAAAATTTAAAAAACGAATAAAAATTAGAAAAACAATAAAAATTGAAATTGAATGAGAAGATATAGAAGAAAATAAAATAATAAGATAATAATAAGAAGTAACAAAATAATACAAGAAATACAACAAAATGAAATAAGAAAACAGAAAAAAGAAAATATTTACGTGACATCACGGCGTGACGTGGCCATTTAAAAAATATATAAAAACGGTAAAAAAAGTAAATGAATGAGTAAAAAATGAAAATTAAAATGAAATGAAGTGAAAATAGAAAAAAAAAATTTTAATGTAAATGCATAAATGCATATTATTATACGGCCGCGTTACAGGGCCGTTTGAAACGGGAAAAAAATGGAATGAAATAATAAAAATAAAAATGAAAATTTCAATTAAATAAAATGAAAATAGAAAAAAAATAAATGTGGGTTATTATAGGTCCCGCCCACGTGACGTCACGGCGTTGTGTGGACGATGGAAAGAAAAAAAAAAAAAACGGGAAAAAATGAATAAAAAATAAATAAAAAGAAAAAAAAGAAATTCGAAATGAAACAAAATGAAAATAGAAAAAAAAAAAATAAATGGGTATAATTATAGTTCCCGTCCACATGACGTCATGGTGTTACGTGGCCGTTCAAAAAAAAACAAAAAAAAACGGAAAAAATGAATGAAAGATTTAAAAAATTTAAAAAAAATGAAAATTTAAATTGAATGACATGAAAATATAAAAAAAATTAAATTTAATTGAAAATAAATAAATAAATAGGTGCGTTCGACATGAGAAAGCCAGAGGCAGACCTTTAAGACTTTTGAGCCGCCCCGCCCAGATGTGGCCCGGCGTCACTGATACGTCGGACCTACGTAGGGCATCGAAAACTCGCGAGACCCAAACGAGATCGGTCACAGAGGTAGCCGCGTGAGCTGCTCGAGAGCAACTCACCGCGGCTACCTGGCCCACCTCTCTGTTTCATACAGGCAGGGGATTGGACCCCAGCCCACTCGTCATCAATTTGATGACAACGCGCTTTATTTGCATAAATAAACACCCAGTCCCGGCTCCAGCCCAGTGTAGAGGGGGGAGGGGGGGGGCAGCGGCGGCGAAAAAGTAACGGAGCAACACAAAGACAGAATCCACAGATCAGAGGCCTGTTCTACTGTGTCCAACAACATATGATCATTAATCACATTGGTAAAAAGCACAAATAGTAATAAAACAAATGATAAAATAGCCAGCCCTCACCTTTAGTAGAGCTGGAGTCTCCACTTTTTTTTTTTTTTTTTTTTTAATTTTGAATAGCGCAACACTTCATATTGATTTGATCAAGCCAGTGGAGTTTGCTGTTGTTTTTTAAGCACAAAATAGACTGAAAACTGTATTTATTAATTTTTTGGACTGAGGGGGCGAGGCAGTCTGCCCCCCTTGATGCCTGGTCGCACTTGCAGCAGCAGGCACGCTTCACATGACAGAAGCCAAAACGTAACTTAAAATTATTTTGTTTTTTTTAAATTGTATTCATTTCAGTTAACTGAATATGAATTAACACAATGTGACACACAAAAGAAATTATGAATTCTTTTGTTTTTGATAAGAAAAACAAAATTACCCCTCTGACAGCCAGGGGGGGCAAGGAGGCACAGGCGGGGGGGGGGGGCATTGCCACCCCGGACGACGGGCCTGTAAACACCCCCCACAGTAGAGTCATGAGAAACACCAACATGGAGAACATAGGGTTGTCCGACTTGGAGGCAGACTTATAACTCCGCCCCACGGCTGCGTCGTCTACTTCGTCTAGCTCCGTCTACCTCTGGCTTTGCCATCGTGAACGCACCTAATGTGTATTGTTATACGTCCCGCCCATGTGACGTCACGTGGCCAATTTAAAATAAAACAAAAACGGAAAAAATGAATGGAAAATTTTAAAAATTTAAAAAAAAAATGAAAAATTTAATAAAATGAGATGAAAATTTAAAAAAAATTAAATTTAATTGGAAATAAATAAATAAATGTGTATTGTTATAGGTCCCGCCCATGTGATGTCACGTGGCCATTTAAAAAAAAAAAAAACGGAAAAAAATAAATGAATATGAAAAAAAATGAAAATTGAAATGAAATAAAATTAATATAGAAAAAAATAAACATAAATGGAAATAAATAAAAGTATGTTATTATAGGTCCCGCCCATGTGATGTCATGGAATGAAACTATACTTTTAAATAAAATTAAAATAAAATTTATAAAAATTGTAAATTAAGTATAAAAAAGATTAAAAAAAAATACAAATGAATTAAAAATGGAAAAAATAAAAGGAAAATGAAAAAAAAGAAAATACAATCTGTCATCTTTTTTGAAATGTTTTTGTACATTTTCATCTCATATTTTGTATTTATTTATTTATTTATTTATTTATATATTTATTTATTGAAATGAAACAAAATGAAAATAGAAACAAATAAATTAACGAATAAACGTATATTATTATAGGTCCAGCCAATGTGACGTCACGGCTACGAAGAAATTAAAATTTAAATAAAAGTGAAAGAAAATTTAAGGGAAAAAAAGTGAATAAACCAAGAATAAATAAAATAGAAAGAAATTAAAATACATTAAAATTGAAAGAATAAAAAGACAATGAAAAATAATTTCTAATAATTCCAATAATTAGTCTGTTTTAAATATTTCTTGTACATCTTGACCTATTTATTTATTTTTAATTTATTTTTGTTATATTAATATGTTTGGACTGTATAGCTAACTAAAAAAGAAAAAAAACATTTTATTTCTCTAGTCTACATTTAAATATATTTTTGTTAAATTCATTGTAATGCTTATATTTTATTTTGGATATTTTTCTTACTCTTTTTAATTAAAATTAATACAATTAATTAAAATTAAATAAAATTAATCATTGATTTGTTTGATGTGATGTCATTTCATTTTATTTGTGTGATTAATTTCTTCATACGTTAAATCAGTTCTTATTATACTTTTAATTTTATTATGCACATTGTATATTTTTTCCTTATTTTTTTTATACATATTTATTGCGATTATTTATTTTTTGTATTTATGTTTATGTTTGCTTTGTCAATGACACAAAACAATATAAAAATGTTAGTAGTTATGCAATTAATTACTTGTTTTATTGTGATAAATTTGACATAGATTTTTTTTTATTATTTTGTTTTAGTGGGTTATTTTGTCATTTTTTTTGTTTATTGAGTAATTTGTTTATTTGTTTGAAAAAATATTTTAACTTTTCTTCTATATATTTTATTATTATTATTATTATTATTTTTATTATTATTTTTATTATTATTATTATTATTATTATTATTATTACAAATTTATCAGTTCTGCTTGTTATTTTTGTTTATTTTTTTCTAGATTTGTATTTATTTATTTATTTATTTCCTCAATCATGTTGAAATCAATTAGAAATAATAATAATAATAATAATAATAATAATAATATTTGCACAATTTGTGTGTTACTTATTATATTTTAATTATTTTATTTATATTTTAATCTTTTTCTAGATTTGTATTTATTATTATATATATTTATTGTGAAAAAATAGACCTTTTTTTTTTATTTGAAAGTGAGGATTTCACAATAAAAGTCGAGCAGTTGTAAATTCTACAAACAAAACAGTCCGGTTCTTCATTTTCCCAGCGGGTGCTTTTATTGTGAAGGTCCCCCGCTCCTCCTTCCTCCTCCTCCAGCCTCCGGTCCTCCTCTCCCTCCTCCCGGGGTCTCGTCTCGTCTTCTCCGCCGGGTGAACGATGCTCCGGCCCGGCCGGCTCCCGCGGCGGCGCCCGGCCTCCTCCGGCGTCTCTCTCATCCTCGGGACTCTCCTGCTGCTCCACGCCGCGCTCGGCGCGCTCGGCCGCGGCCGCGACGCCTACAGCTTCCGGGCGGTGAACAGCCGCGGGAAGCTCGTGTCGCTGGAGAAGTACCGCGGCTCGGTGAGACCAGAGAGGGGGGGGGGGGAGGCGGCCGACGTGGCGAGAGCGGCCCGGTACTCCCGGAGGAGCTGACGTTCTGAATGGAGGCTAATGGAGATGCTAACATATTGAATGGAAGCTAATGGAGATGCTAACAGTTAGAATGGAGGCTAATGGAGATGCTAACAATATGAATGGAGGCTAATGGAGATGCTAACAGTTAGAATGGAGGCTAATGGAGATGCTAACAGTTAGAATGGAGGCTAATGGAGATGCTAACAATATGAATGGAGGCTAATGGAGATGCTAACAATATGAATGGAGGCTAATGGAGATGCTAACATTTTGAATGGAGATGCTAACAGTTTGAATGGAGGCTAATGGAGATGCTAACATTTTGAATGGAGGCTAATGGAGATGCTAACATTTTGAATGGAGATGCTAACAGTTTGAATGGAGGCTAATGGAGATGCTAACGTTTTGAATGGAGGCTAATAGCGATGCTAACAGTATGATTGGGGATGCTAACAGTTTGAATGGAGGCTAACGGAGATGCTAACAGTTTGAATGGAGGCTAATGGAGATGCTAACGTTTTGAATGGGGGCTAATGGAGATGCTAACGATTTGAATGGAGATGCTAACAATTTGAATGGAGGCTAAAGGGATGCTAACAGTTAGAATGGAGGCTAATGGAGATGCTAACGGCTAAGTGCACTGGCGAATGGAGCTAACAAGCTAACAGACGGTTTTGATGATGTCATCAGCGACGTTGCGCTAAGCTAACATACTAACCGCTGTTTCAGTTGTGGTTTTCAGTTTAATTATGCTAAGCTAACATGCTAACAATGGTGTTAGAGTGCTAAGCTGGCATGCTAGCATGTGTTCTGATGATGTAAAGTGTAACATGCTGTGCTAACATTGCTAACAGTGGTTTCATTATGCTAGGCTAACACCCCGATGGATGCTATCGTCATGCCGATGCTAACTTTAGCATGCTAACACCCCCCCCCCTCCCCAGGTCTCCCTCCTGGTGACGGCGGCTAGCGTTAGCCTGATGGCCAACGACCCGGGTGGATTGGAGGCTAACGGAGATGCTAACGGCTAACAAACACTGGTGAATGGAGACTGAGCTAACATGCTAACAACTTCTTTCATTTACTAATTGTGACACGCTATGCTAAGCTAACATGCTAAAACTGCTTTAAAGTGCTAATTTTTAATTGTATGCTAAGCTAACATGCTAAAAACCGTTATTATGCTAAGCTAAAATGCCAATAACTGTTATTATGCTAAGCTAACATGCTAAAAACTTCTTCAGTATGCTGTTCTTTTAAAGTTATGCTAAGCTAACATGCTAAAAACATCTTTGACAGGCTAATTTTACATACTATGCTAAGCTACCATGCTAATCACTATTATTATGCTAAGCTAACATGTTAGAACCTTTTGTATGATGCTAATTTGTCATATTACATGAAGCGAGCCTGAATTATGCTAAGCTAACATGCTAAAAACATCTGTGATAGGCTAATTTCACATAATATGCTAAGCTACCATGCTAATCACTGTTATTATGCTAAGCTAACATGCTAAAAGCATCTGTGATATGTAAATTATGCCATGTTATGCTAAGCTAACATGCTAATAACTGTTATTATGCTAAGCTGGCCTGCATTATGCTAAGCTAACCTGCTAAAAACTGGTGTTATGCTAAGCTAACATGCTAAAGACCTTTAGTAATATGCTAATTTCGCATATGTTAAGCTAACATAAGATATGCTAACATGTGTACAGGCGCCATAGTGCTAAGCTAACATGCTAATAACTAAAACATGCTAATTAGTACACTAAGCTAACAGGCTAACAGCTTAATCAATATGCTAATTGGTGACTTTATGGTAAGCTAACATGTTAAAAGTTATGAGTAAGATATGCTAACGTGTACAGGTTCCATAATTCTAAGCTAACATACTAATAACTAAAATATGCTAATTAGTACACTATGCTAACAGACTAACAGCTTAATTAATATGCTAATTGGTGAGTTTATGGTAAGCTAACATGCTAAAAGTCATGAGTAACATATGCTAACATGTGTACAGGCGCCATAATGCTAAGCTAACATGCTAATAACTAAAACATGCTAATTAGTACGCTAAGCTAACAGGCTAACAGCTCAATTAATATGCCAATTGGTGACTTTATGGTAAGCTAACATGCTAAAAGTTATAAATAAAATATGCTAGCATGTATATATCTACTATCATGCTAAGCTAATATGCTAATAAGTAAATAAATGCAAAAAACTACGCCAAGCTAACATGCTACCAGCTGCTTTAAAGAGCTTTTAAGCTCAATCTAAGCTAAGCTAGCTTAAAAAACCTGTAATTATGTGAAGTTAGCATGCTAATCAATGCTAACGCTAGCACGCTAACTCCCTCGCAGGTCTCCCTGGTGGTGAACGTGGCTAGCGAGTGCGGCTACACCGACGCGCACTACCGCGGCCTGCAGCAGCTGCAGCGGGACTTTGGCCCCGCCCACTTCAGCGTGCTGGCCTTCCCCTGCAACCAGTTCGGCGCCCAGGAGCCAGGCAGCGACCGCGAGATCGACGCCTTCGCCCGGCAGACCTACGGCGCCTCCTTCCCCATCTTCAGCAAGATCGCCGTGGCGGGGAGTGGAGCCAACAACCTCTACAAGTACCTGGCGGGTGAGGGCGCTAGCTAGGGGGCTAGCTAAGGGGTTAGCAAGGAGATAGCCAGGCTAGCAAGGGGTTAGCCAGGCTAACAAGAGTGCTAGCGAGAAGATAGCAAGGCGAGCAAAGGGTTAGCAAGGCTAGCATGGTGGGATAGCAAGGCTAGCAAGGTGTTAACAAGGCTAGCAAGAGTGCTAGTAAGAAGATAGCAAGGCTAGCAAGGCTTTACAAGGCTAGCATGGTGGGATAGCAAGGCTAGCAAGGGGTTAACAAGGCTAGCAAGAGTGCTAGCAAGAACATAGCAAGGCCAACAAGTCGTTAGCAAGGCTGGCATGGTTGGGATAGCAAGGCTAGCAAGACTGCTAGTAAGGCTAGGAAGGGTTTAGCAAGGCTAGCAAGAGTGCTAGCAAGGCTAGCAAGAAGATAGAAAGGCTAGCAAGGGGTTGGCAAGGCTAGCAAGGGGTTAGCCAGGCTAGCATGGTGGGATAACAAGGCTAGCAAAGGGTTAGCAAGGCTAGCAAGAGTGCTAGCAAGAAGATAGCAAGGCTAGCAAGGGGCTAGCAAGGCTAGCTAACGGATTAGCAATTAGATAGCAGGGCTAGCAAGGAGATAAGGTTAGCAAGATGTTAGCAAGGCTAGCAAGGGGTTAGCCAAGCTAGCATGGTGGGATAGCAAGGCTAGCAAGAGTGTTAGCAAGGCTAGCAAGGGGTTAGCAATTAGATAACAGGGCTAGCAAGGAGATAACAAGGTTAGCAAGATGTTAGCAAGGCTAGCAAGAAGATAGAAAGGCTAGCAAGGGGTTAGCAAGGCTACCAAGGCTAGCTAATGGGTTAGCAATTAGATAACAGGGCTAGCAAGGAGATAAGGATAGCAAGATGTTAGCAAGGCTAGCAAGAGTGCTAGCAAGAAGATAGCAAGGCTAGCAAGGGGTTAGCCAGGCTAGCAAGGGGTTAGCAATTAGATAACAGGGCTAGCAAGGAGATAACAAGGTTAGCAAGATGTTAGCGAGGCTAGCAAGGGGTTAGCAAGGCTAGCAAGGTGGCTAGCAATGGGTTAGCAAGGGAATAGCAAGGCTAGCAAGGGGCTAGCTAAGGGGTTAGCAAGGAGATAACAAGGCTAGCAAGGAGACAGCAAGACTAGCAAGGGGTTAGCAAGGCTAGCATGGCTAGCTAATGGGTTAGCAATTAAATAACAGGGCTAGCAAAGAGATAACAAGGTTAGCAAGATGTTAGCAAGGCTAGCATGGTGGGATAGCAAGGCTAGCAAGAGTGCTAGCAAGGCGAGCAAGGAGTTAGCAAGGGTGGCAAGATGCTAAAGAGAGCGAGCAGAGCTTGCAGCAGGCTAAAGGGGGCGATCAAGACTAGCATAGATAGCTGTTTGCTACTAGCGTTAGCCATGCTAAATCTTAACCTCTGCTATTTGCGATCCTGACTCCGCCTCCTCCCTCTTGTCTCCACCCCCTCCTCCCTCCTGACCCCGCCCCCTCCTCCCTTGGCTCCTCCTCCTCTTTACTGACCCCTCCCCTCCTGGCCCTGCCCTCTAATCCTCTCTTGACCCCGCCCCTTCTCCCCATGGCTCCGCCCTCCTCCCTCCTGACCCTCCCCTCTTTCCTCCTGACACCGCCCCTTCATCATTCCTGTCCCCTCCCTCTCATTCCACTGACCCCGCCCCCTCCTCCCTCCTGGCCCCGCCCCCTCCTCCCTCCTTCCTCCTGACCCCGCCCCCTCCTCCTCCCTCCCTCCCTCCTCCTGACCCCGCCCCCTCCTCCTCCTCCCTCCCTCCCTCCTCCTGTCCCCGCCCCCCCCCCCCTCCCTCCCTCCCTCCCTCCTCCTGGCCCCGCCCCCTCCTCTCTCCTCCTGGCCCCGCCCCCCCCCCCTCTTTCCAGAGGCGTCCGGCTCGGAGCCCGACTGGAACTTCTGGAAGTACCTGGTGGACGAGGACGGCCGCGTGGTCCGGGCGGCGGGGCCCCGCGTCCCCGTGGAGGAGCTGCGCGGCGCCGTGGCCGCCATGGTGCGGCGGCTCATCCTCAAGAAGAAGAAGAAGGACGAGCTGTGACGCTCGCCGCCAGCGCTAGTGCTGTTTATTGTGCTTTTTTTTATACAGGATGTTTTTTTTTCAATAAAAACATTGAGAATCGAGAGTGTTTTTGCGTCGTTAGCATGCTAGCGCAGCATGCTCATGCTAGCATGAGCGTTTAGCTGGTTTCGAAATTCGCAAGAAGAGCTAATTATGGTTCAAGGTTAGCTGAAATTAAAAAAAAAAAGTTAGCTAATGTTAGCTAACAATGGCTAACACTTAGCTATAATTAGCTGAAATTGGTAAAAATGTGGCTAGCATTAGCTAAAAATTTCTATTTATTTTTAAAAATGAGCTGAAACTGTGAAAAGGTTAGCTAACGTTAGCTAAAATAGCTAATTATGCTTCAAAATTAGCTGAAATTTTGAAAAAGTGAGCTAATGTTAGCTAAAAATGGCTAACACTTACCTTATTATTAGCTAAACTTGGTAAAATGTTTAGCTAAAATTGGTAAAATGTAGCTAATATTTCTAACAGTTTAGCTAGCATTGGTAAAATTGTAGCTAGCATTAGCTAAAAATTGCTAATTATGGTAAAAATGAGCTTATAAACTGTAAAAAGTTTAGCTAACGTTAGCAAAAATAGCTATTTATGGTTCAAAATTAGCTGAAATTTAAAAAACTTAGCTCACGTTAGCTAAAAATGGTTAACACTTACCTAAAATTAGCCGAAATTGATAAAAAATTTGCTAACATTGTTAAAAATGTAGCTAGGATGGGTAAAAATGTAGCTACCTTTGGTAAAAATGTAGCTAGCATAAACTAAAAATTGCTAATTATGTTTGAAAATGAGCTTAAAGTGTAAAAAGGTTAGATAACGTTAGCAAAAATAGCTGATTATGGTTCAAAATTAGCTGAAATTGAAAAAAGTTAGCTAACATTAGCTAAAAATTAGGGATGTGCGAGTACCGATACCAGGTATCGGTATCGGGCCGATACTGGCCTTATTTCAAGGTATCGGGTACTCGTGAAGGCTACCGATGCCAGCCGCCGATACTCACGGCAAGAAAACCCCACGCGTAGTAAGCCCTCCTCACCAGCAGTTGGCGGTAGTGCAACCAAATGGGATGCAAGCTGCCGACAAACATGAAGGAGGAAGAAGCTCCTCTCTGGAGCGCTGACAGGCGCAGGGCTACACTGCAGCGGGTTGACTTCTCCATGAGTCTCATCCAGAGCAGAGACAACAGGATGAATCCAGAACGGCTGCTCGTCTCACCAAAACTCCGCCGGTGTGGAAATTCTTTTATACAAGTGAAAACGAGCCGAGCTTTGCAGAATGCTAACTCTGCAATGCTAAAATTGCTAAAGGAGGTGCGCGATGTTGTTCATGTACCACTAGTAATTTGTTTAAACACCTCAGGGCGAAGCTTGTGGACGAGAGTCTGACGCTGTTGTGCTGGAAAAAAGAAAACTCCGGCAGCAACTCGACGGCAAACTCTGCAGAAGACCGAGAAACTGAAGAGCAGAGATCCGAGAGCAGCACAAATAACACGAGCAACTCTTTAAACTCAGGGGTTTTTCTATCTTTGACTTTAGTTCATAAAAAAATCATTAAAATTAGTACATTTAAAAACCTTAGTTTATGTAAAGTGTAAAACTCAGAGAAAACTGTTTTATCTTGCACTTAATTTCATTTAAATAAGTGCAAACTCAGAGTTGCTTGTTTTATTTTTCAGACTATTATTTTGGACTTAAACGTAGTGGCTGGGCTGCCTTTTTATTGGAAATAAAATTCATTTTCAAAAATAATCTCATTGCATTATTTTACATTTTATGTATATAAAGTATCGGTATGCAAGTATCGGTATCGGTGAGTACTGAAGATGAAGTACTCGTACTTGGTATCGGTCTGAAAAAAAGTGGTATCGCACATCCCTACTAAAAATTACAAACATTTGCCTAAAATTCGCCAAAATTGGTAAAAAAAATTTGCTAACATTGTTAAAAATGTAGCTAGCATGTGTAAAAATGTAGCTAGCATTAGCTAAAAATGGCTGATTTGTGGTAAAAACGAGCTTAAACTGTAATAAAGTTAGCTAACGTTAGCAAAAATAGCTAATTATGCTTTAAAATTAGCTGAATTTTAAAAAAGTTAGCTAATGTTAGCTAACAATGGCTAACACCTATAATTAGCTGAAATTGGTAAAAAAAAATGGCTAACATTGTTAAAAATGTAGCTAGCATGGGTAAAAATTAAGCTAGCATTACCAAAAATAGCTAACTATGCTTCAAAATTAGCTGAAATTTAAAAAACTTAGCTAACGTTAGCTAAAAATGGCTAAGACTTACCTATAATTGGCTAAGCTTGGTAAAAAAATTGCTAACATTCGTCAAAAATTTAGCTAGCGTTGGTAAAAATCAAGCTACCTTTGTTAAACTTTAGCTAGCATTGGTATAAATGTAGCTAGCATTAGCTAAAAACTGCTAAATCCGTTTGAAAACGAGCTAAAGCTGCTAGCATTAGCCAATAGCAGGTGCACGGGCTTCACAGCAGATCTCACAAACATCCGCCCGGCACGTCACGACACATCCGGACATTTATACATCCGATGTCCAAACAGCTGTTTGTGGCCGTACTTCCTGTTGCTACGTGATGCAGAGACAGAGGAGGCGGGGCTTGTTATGCAGACGAGCTTTATTGAGTTGAAATCAGAGCGAGGCTAACATGCTAACAGCGCTAACTCCCCGAGCGAATAATAAATAACAGAGCGCATGAGGCTAGCTTAGCATTGTGACGCGCGCGGCATGCTGTGTAGGTTAGCGTAGTTGCTATAGCTAGCAACCGCTAACATGTTGCTAAATTGAACATAATTGGGCTGCAGTGAAGCTAATTTTGGCTAATGTTAGCTAACAACAGCTACTCATGGTCTAAATTTAGCTAAAAATGTCAAAAAGTTAGCAAAAATGTGTTACAAATGGCTGATTATGTTCCAATGTTAGCTAAAATTAGTTACAAAATTTGCTAATGCTAGCTAAAAAAAGTTCAAACTTTGGTAAAATACCTAAAAAAAATGGCTAATTATGGTTCAAATTCAGCTGAAATTGCAAAAACCTTGCTAGCATTAGCTAAAAATTGCTAATTATGGTTAAAAATGGGCTTAAACTGTAAAACGGTTAGCTAACATTAGCAAAAATAGCTAATTATGCTTCAAAATTAGCTGAAATTTAAAAAATTTAGCTAATGTTAGCTAAAAATGGCTAACACTTACCTAAACTTCGCTGAAATTGGTAAAAATTTAGTCAACATTGGTATAAATGTAGCTAGCATTCGTAAAAAAATATGCTAACATTGGTATAAATGTAGCTAGCATTAGCTAAAAACTGCTAAATACGTTTGAAAACGAGCTAAAACTGCTAGCATTAGCCAATAGCAGGCGCACGGGCTTCACAGCAGATCTCACAAACATCCGCCCGGCACGTCACGACGCATCCAGACATTTATACATCCGATATAAAAACACGAAAACCCATATTTGAAGTGCTATTCGTTGACATTTGACGCCACTTCCTGTGTGGCTCTCCCTCACCACAGCGCCGCCTGCTGGAGCATGAGCTGCACGTAGACCAGCAGCTGCTGGCAGAGCAGCAGCAGCGGCTGCAGCAGCAGCTGCTGGTCGCTGGGACACTGCAGCAGGAAGAGCTGCAGCTGCTGCAGGTAGAGCAGCAGCTGCTGCACCAGGAAGAGCATCTGCTGGGCCACCGCGTCCTTGGCCCCGCCCCCGAGGAAGGGGTCCTCCAAGGGGTCGGAGGTCGGGAAGAAGCCGTCGCCGAAGTCGCTGTCGTCGTCCTCCTCCGAGGAGGAGGAGGTGGAGGAAGTGGGCGGGGACATGGTGGTGGTGGGCGGGGCCTCGGTGGGGCGGTCGGGGTCGTTGCAGGTAAGACCCTCGCAGCAGGAGAGCGGCTCCATCAGCTCGGTGTCGGACAGCAGGAAGGGCGCGGCGGCGGAGCCGGGGGCCTCGCAGACCGACGCCGAGGCGCAGCCCAGGAGGGTGTTCACGCTGCCCGACACGTTGCCTGAAGGAAAAGGAGAAAAAAAAACAAAACGTGTTATTTTATTTTGTATTACGTATTAGGAAGTGGCCAACTTCATGCCTGACCAAAAAAAATAAATAAATACATGTAATATAAGAGAGATTTTTTTGCTGCTCCAAAATCATGCCTGATTAAAAAAGATTTTTTTTTTTTTTTTTTGAGTGAGCTGCCCCAAAATTGTGCCTGACTAAAATAAAATTCAATAGTATTTTTGTTATTTATTTATTTATTTTTGGAGTGGGCTGCCCCAAAATAATGCCTGACAAAAAAATAAATTACAACAATTTGTGACTTTTTTGTTTTTTTTTTAGTGGGCTGCCCCAAAATTGTGCCTGATTATTGTTTTTTTTTTTTATTGGCTGCCAGAAAATTGTGCCTGATTATTATTTTGTTTTTTACTGGGCTGCCCCAAAATTGTGCCTGAATAAAATAAACACTGATTGTATGTTTTTATTTAAAAAAAAATGATGCTGTTTTTTAGTGGGCTGCCCCAAAAATGTGCCTGATTATTTTTTTCTTTTTTTTTAGTGGGCTGCCCAAAATTGTGCCTGACTAAAATAAAAGCTGATTGTATTTTTTTTTATTTAAAAAAATGCTGCTTTTTTAAGTGGGCTGCCCCAAAAATGCGCCTGATTTATTTATTTTTTTTTTTTTTACTGGGCTGCCCAAAATTGTGCCTGATTAAAAAATTTTTTTTTTTTTTTTTTTTAGTGGGCTGCCCCAAAATTGTGCCTGACGAAAAAAAAAAAAATATATATATATATATAGTATTTTTTTGTTGTTTGAGGGGGCTGTCCCAAAATTGTGCCTGACCAAAATAAAAAAAAAAAAAAAATTAACTGACCGATGGCGGAGAAGCAGCGGTCCTCGATGCCCTGGCACTGGATCAGGAAGTTGCAGATGGACGTCCCGGGGAAGCAGATGCTGCAAAACATCCCGTTGTTGGTCCCCGCCGCCGGCGCGGCCAGCGTGTCGTTGTTGCAGTTGTCGCCGCGGCAACACTTAAGGTTGGCTCCGCCGGCCGTGCCGCCGGACTCGATGGCCAGCTCCACCACGGTGTCGACGGGGCGGTCGGCCGGGCAGACGGACGGCGGGCCGCAGCCGCGGTAGACACGCCCGCCTGGGAGGAAGACGTACATGAATGAGAGGGGGCGGGGCTTAGCTGAGCTAGCTTCAAAGATTTTAAGAATAGTAATACTAATACTAATAATAATAATATTAATAATAATAATAATAATAATGGCAATAAGAACAATAATAGTAATTAAAAAGTAAAATAAATACAGAAAAAATAAAAAAATAAAAAAAAAATTATAAATTATGTTTCATTTTTGTTTACAAATATTTAAATAATAAAGTGTAGTAATAATAATAACAATAACATAATAATAATAATAATAATAATAACAATAATAATAATAGTAATAATAATAATGGCTATAAGAACAATAATAGTAATTAAAAAATAAAATAAATACAGAAAAAAAAAATAAAAAGAATAATTTTAAATTCTGCTTCATTTTTGTTTACAAATATTTAAATAATTAAGTGTAGTAATAATAATAACAATAATAACAATAATAATAATAATAATAATAATAATAATAATAATAATTACTATTATATATGTATATATATATATATATATATATGATAATGGCTATAAGAACAATAATAGTAATAAAAAATAAAATAAAAACAGAAAAAAATTAAAAAATAATTTAAAAAATTAATTTTAAATTGTGTTTCATAAATGTTAATATTTATTTACAAATATTTAAATAATACAGTGTAATAATGATGATAATAATAATAATAATAATAATAATAATAATAATAATAATAATAATAAGGGATTAAACAAAATAAAAATAAATAAATAAATAAATAAATAAATAAATAAATAAATAAATAAATAAATAAATAAATAAATAAATAAATAAAGTAAAAAGTAATAAGAGAGTAAGAGAAAAAAAATTACATATGAAAATGTATATTATCAAGGATCTGAGCAAAAAAAAACTATAATGATAACAATAGTAATAAAAATAGGGGATAAAAAGTAAAAATATAGATAAATAAACAAATAAAAAAAATGAAAAAATAAATCAAACAATAGTCATAAAAGCAAAAATTAAAAAATAATAATAATAATAATCATAATAATAATAAAGGCTGTACCCAGGAAGGTGGCGGTGACGCACTGGTCGTCCGTCATGGGGCACTCGATCTCCGTGGTGGAGGCGCAGGTGGAGTCGGTGGTGTCGTTGCACATCAGGCAGCGACGTGCTGCACACACGGAGCATCCCGTTAAAACAACAATAATAAACATTAACAGTATAAATATACATTTGGGATGAAAAGTAACGTGAGGAAATGTCAAAACATGGAGGATAATAGCAGCGATTGGAAAATAGAATTTAAGACGGTAAAAATCATTGTGGAAAAAATATTGGATAAAAATATGAATAAAAATTAATTATAGAAAATGTATCGATTAAAAAAGAAAGAAGAAATAATAATAATAAAGTAATGAAAGGGTAATATAATAAAAAATAATATTACAAATAATAAATAATATGTTAACAAATGGATAAACATTATTATTGTTATAATTATTGATAATAATAATAATGTTTAAAAAATAAGACTAAATAATAAAATCTTAAAATAATTAAAAAACAACAAATAAAAAAAAATAATGATAATAATAATGAGAATATTAAAAAACTAATACGAAATATTACCATCTCAAAATATTTAAAAAACAATAAATAAATAAAGATAATATAAAAATGATAATAATAATAATAATAATGATGATAATGATAATAATAAGAATATTAAAAAACTAATATTAAATAATAAAATCTTAAAATAATTACAAAATAACAAATAAATGAAAAAATAACAATAATAATAATGCTAATAATCAAAATAATAATAAAACAATAAAACAAATAAAAAATAATAAGATCATAAAATAATGATTAAAAAAACAATAATGCTAATAATAAAAATAATAATAAAAATATAATGAAAAATTGATAAACGTGATTATCATTAATAATAATCATAATGATGAACAAATAAAAATAATAAATGTAATTAAATAGTGAATATAATAATAAAAATAAGAAATAAAAATATTGTAATTAAAAAAATTCAAAAATAAATGACAACAATAAAACAGATGTTAGTGAAGCTGATAAAAATGGCGTCCTGACCTTGCGGCTCGGGCGCCTCGCTGCACTCGGGCTCCTCGGCCACGGTGCCCAGCTTCTCCAGGAAGGGGACGCTCTCCAGCGCCGCGGCCGCCGAGCAAACGTCCTCCGTGCCGCAGCCCACCAGGGGCACGTACTCGCCGTGCACGAGCACTGGGGGGGCGACACGTTCACACTTTATTTGTCAGGGAGAATTCCAAGAAAAGTTGAAGAATAAAATCAAATAAAATAAATTGAATTAACAGAAATAATTAAATTAAATTAATAATTAAATATAAAATAAAATTCTATAAATAAAATATTGTAATAATAAATAAAAATGAAGAGTTAAATAAACGAATTGAAAAAAATAAAATACAAAATGACTAAAAAATAAATAAAAATGAAAAAATAAAAAGAAAGTAAAATGAAAAAAATAAATATAAAATGTCTAAAAATATATGTAAAACCAAATAGATAAAAAATAAATTAAAATAAATAAAATAAATACAAAATTTCTAAAAAAAAAATAAAAAAAATTGAATCGATAAAAAATATTTTAAAATAAATAAAATAAACATAAAATGCCAAACAATATATATAAAAAAATAAATATATTAAAATATAACGTAAAATAAATGAAAAAAATACAAAATAACAAAAGAAATGAATAGATAAAAAAAACATTAAAATAAAAATAAAATGTCTAAAAAATGAGCAAATGAATACATTAAAAATAAAGTAAATAAAATAAATATAAAATGTCCAAAAACTAAATAAAAAGGAATGGATAAAAAAAATAAATTAAAATAATTAAAATAAATTTAAAATGTCTGAAAACTAAATAAAAACGAATAGATAAAAAAAAAATAAAAAGAATTAAAATATATACAAAATGTCTTAAAAAAAATAAAAGAAATGAATAGATAAAAATAAAGTAAAATATATAAAATAAACATAAAATGTCGAAAAAATAAATCAAATACTAGTAAACGGTAGTGAAACTGAATAACCGAATTTGTAATGTAAATATAAATAAATAAATAAATAAATAAATAAACAAATAAATAAATAAAAATGAAAAAAAAATACAGAGGCCAAAGTTACTAATTTAATTAAATTAAAAAAAATGAATAAATAACTAAAACAAATGACCAAAATAAATTAAAGTTAGGAGTTACAATGAAGCAGTAATCGAAAGAAAAACTATTATTTTAATCTGAGTGAAGAAGTGTTCAAGCAGCTAGCAGCTAGCGGGCTAGCGGGCTAGCGGGCTAGCGAACTCACGCTGGCCCGTGAAGCAGGTGTCCTCGTCGCCGCGGCATTCCACCTCCAGGCAGTCCTCGCCCTCGCAGCTGGAGCAGATGCGGCGGTTCGGCTCGTGGCTCGAAAACTCAGGGACTGAAACCAGACCGGGAGGTTAGCTTGATGCTACGCTAATGCTATACCAGCATGTATATGTATATATATGTATATGTATATATATATATATATTTTTTTTTTTTTTTTTTTTTTTGGTTTTTCTTTAAGATTTCAATAAAAAACTTATCTGTTATTAAAGTTCATTCTGAAAAACGATCCAAAATTGTTTTAATAAAAATAATAATTAATGCAATAAATAAATAAATTTAATAATAATAAAAATATACAGTGGAAAAGTCAGAATAAGAAGTTATATCTATGAAGTGTATTAGTGCTTTAAATGCTTTTATTTTGGTACCTCAATAATATAAATGGTCAAAAAAAAATAATTACCAGAATGAGAAAATAATACATGAAAATATAACGGTAAATAAAAAGTCAATTTTTATTTTTGTACTTTTTTTACTTTCTCACCTGTTACTTTTTAATTTTTTTTTACTTTTTTGGTTTGAACGTTTTTATTTTAAATTTTTTTTATATTTCTACTTCTTCATTTTTTACTTTTTTTAACTTTTTGTTTTTAAATTAAATATAGAAAATAAATAGTGACGTAATATGTTATTAAATAGGTAAAATAAAGATCTACGATTTTTAACCATGTTTAAAAAAATCATCTTTACCTTCATAATTTACCTTTAATTTATTTACGATTCATAATTTTTTTTTTTTTTTCTTTTGCAACTTACTGTTATTTATAATGTTAAAACTTTTCTATAATAGTAAAAAAATTAAAATAAAAACTAAAAAAAATACAAATAAAAATAGACAAAATACAATAATAAGTAATATAACAAATAAAATAAATAAATAAAATGTAAAAAAAAATTAATGCAGCGTAACGATGCTGGTGACTCACAGGGCAGCTCCTCGTCGTTGCAGCCATTGCCCTGGCAACAGTAGACGTTGGCCAGCGCGTAGGCGTCGCCCACGCCGCCGGAGATCTGGCGTTGCCCCGTGGACGGGCACAGGTCCGCCCCCACGCAGTCCTTAAAGATCCGGGTCTTCTGGGTTCCGTCAATCTCCACTGAAAACAAGCTAGCGTTAGCGGCGGAAGCTAGCGGGAGGCCGCTTGTTTGTTTGTTTGTTTGTTTTTGTTTGTTTGCTTACAAATGGCGGAGGCCGTCAGGCACATCTTGCCCCAGGGGCAAACCACCTGGTCCTCCAGCTCGCAGTCCAGGTCGTTTGGGTCGTTGCAGCGTTTGCAGGAGCGCTGGTAGAACGCCGCCGCTGCAACAACAACAACAACAACAACAACAACAACACTTTAGTTTTTACTTTTTACTTTTTTAATTTGTACTTTTTCCTTCTTTTCCTTTTTTGCTGTTTTACTTGTTTTTGTTACATTTTTGCTTTTAACTTTTTTATTTAGGTACTTCTTTACGTTTGTAATTTCTACGTTTTTAAATTTTTACATTTTCCTTTTTCCCTTTTAACTTTTTTCCTTTTTTCCTTTTCTTACTTTAAATTTTTTACATTTTTGCTTTTAACTTTTTTACTTTGGTACATCTTAACTTTTGTACTTTCTAAGTTTTTAAATTTTTACATTTTCACTTTTCCCTTTTTTCCTTTTAACTTTTTTTTAAACTTTTTAACTTTTCTTATTTTAAATTTTTTACATTTTCCTTTTTCCCGTTTAACTTTTTTACTTTTTTACTTTTCTTACTTTAAATTTTTTACATTTTTGCTTTTAACATTTTTCCTTTGGCACGTCTTTACATTTGTAATTTCTACATTTTTAAATTTTTACATTTTCCTTTTTCCCGTTAAACTTTTTAATTTTTTAACTTTTCTTATTTTAATTTTTTGACATTTTTGCTTTTAACTTTTTTACTTTGGTACTTCTTTTCTTTTTTTAATTTTTCCTTTTTAGGTTTTTATTTTTTACGTTTTTTCTTTTTAATTTTTTACATTTTACATTTTTGCTTTTAACTTTTCAAAATTTGAATTAGTTTAAAATTTAAATTAAAAAAAAATTCTTTTCAGATGTGAAATTGCAAAAAAATTCAAAAGCTAGGATCCAATCGTTTCCTGTAATTGGTAAAAAAAAAAAAAAATAAAAAAAAAACGTTATTTTTGTCCAAGGCCCTTGTTGAAAAATCCATTAAAAAAAAAAAACAACAATGAATACAAAAAGTTTTTTTTTTAATCATGGAAAAAAACACAATTTTAATTTAAAGTTTCAAATTGAAACCTTTTTTTTTAATGATTTCTTTTTCATTTTCATTCGATTTTCTTTTGAAGTTGATTTGTATGTTTTGATGTTTTGAATTCATTTTAAAACTTAAAAAAAAACAACAACAAAGACAAAAACAACTTTTTTTTTGTCCTGGAAAAAAAAGAATTTTAATTTTAAATTTAAAACCCTTTTTTTCAATCGATTTCTTTTTCATTTTCATTCGATTTTCTTTTGAAATTTGAAATTTCTAATTCCATTTAGAACTAAAAAAAATAAAGTAATTGAAAGTAAATAAAGTGAGTAGTTTGAAAATACATTCAGAAAAAAATTAAAACTTAAATTAAGAAAATTCTAAATAAATATAAATATAAGGAAGTACATCCAAAAAAATCATAAAATGTTAAAAAAAAAAATTAAAAATTTTAAAAAAAGAGCGAACCTGTGGCGGAGAAAGCAAGGAGCGCGAGGAGCGTCAGGAACTTCATCGTCGGGCGTCGTAGAATCGCAGAAAGTCAGGACCGGAGTGGAACTCGTTCCCTTTTTGTAAGAATCCGGGCGCGGCGGATGGCGAAGATGCCTTGCCCAAGAGACGCGCCTGCTTCTTTTGTTCCCCCGGAACATTGTTCTTTGAACAAGAGGAGAAGAAAACATTCCGATCGGGGGTTAATTAACGGCGTTACGCAAAGAGAGCGGCGGCCGCGCCTCGCCGACTTGAAAAGGTCGGGACGGGTGAACAATGCCGGGGAACAATGAGGAAGAAGCTTCGCATAGTTCTGTTTCGAAAAAAAAAAAAAATTTAAAATAAATGAAAAAAATTCGAAAAAAAATTTTAAAAAGAAAGACAAATAATTTGGTGTGTAAGTGGAATACAATAGAAAAATAAAAAAGGGGGAAAATGATTGTAAATTGATGAAAAATAAATAAGTATAGAGGAAAAAATAGAAAAAAATGAAAAAAATTGAAAGACAAAATCAAGTAAAATAAACTAAAAAAATGTCAAAAATAAATAAAAAAGAAAATACAATATTCAAAAAAAATCAAGCGATAAGAAAATTTAAAAAATTGACAAAAAAGTACTAAAAAAGAAAATACAATATTTAAAAAAAATCAAATGAAAAATAAAAGTAAAAAAAAGACAAAAAAGTACTAAAAAAGAAAATACAATATTTAAAAAAAATCAAATGAAAAATGAAAGTAAAAAAAAGACAATAAAGACAAAAAAGAAAATGCAATATTTTTAAAAAAAATCAAGTGAAACAAAAAACTACAAAAAAAGACCAAAAAGAACTAAAAAAGGAACTACAATATTGGAAAAAAATCAAGTAAAAAAAAGTAAAACAAATAATAAAAAGCAATTAAAAGTGAAAAAAAACTAAAAAAATGACAAAATAGAACTTGAAAAAATACAATATTTAAGAAAAATCAAGTGAGAAAAAGCTAATAAAATAACAAAAAAAGAAATAAAAAGAAAATACAATATTTTAAAAAATCAAGTGAAAAGAAAAATTAAGGAAAAACACAAAAAAGAACTATAAAAGAAACAATATTGGGAAAAAAAAATCAAGTGAAAAAAACTAAGCAAGAAAAAGAAAGGAAAAAATAAGAAAAACAATCAAAACAAAACTTAGATATTTACAAAAATTTAAAGATAAACGAGAAAAAATTCAAAGAAAAGTTGAAAAGAAAAACATAGTTTGGAATATAAATGAAATACAATAAATAAGTAAAAATAATAGAACAATAAAAAAAGATGAAAATTTTATTAAAAATAAATAGTAAAAATAAATAATTAGGTTTTTTTGATTCATTTTCCAAAATTTCAAAATAAAATAAATAATCATAATAATTTAAAAAATATTGAGAAAGAAAAAAAATATGATGAATATAAATAAATATATGATAAAAAATAAAAAATAAAATAAGAATTAAAAGACAAGAACATTTTAAAACAATTAAAGAAAATAAATAATTGGAAGAAGTTTTATCTGATTTATTTCAAAAACTGAGTAATGAATTTCAAAAAATATTAGAAAAGTATATATAAAAGAAAGAAAAATAATTCTAATATAAATACAACACAATAAGAACAATTAAAATAACATTAAAGGAAAACACAAGTCATACAAAATAAAAAACAAATAAATATATATAAAAATTATAAATAACTGAAATGAGAAATTCAAGTGAGAAATAAAGCTGAACAATATTTCACCGAATATTCAAAACATAAAAAAATGACCAGCAAAATTAAAAAAAGAAAATAAACTATTTTTCTAAAAACAACAAAGGAAAATGAAATCAAAATTAAAATAACTTGAACCTTTTAATTTGAATAAAAAGTCATTTTTAAATTCATACAATGTAGAAAATGTGAAAACATACAATGTAAAAACAAAAACTTAGATATTTAAAAAAAATGAAAAACAAATAAGAACATTTTGAAAAAAAAAGAAAACATGATTATGAATATAAATAAAATACAACAAATCAGTGAATATAATAGAAAAATAAAAAAATGAAAAATTGATAAAAAAAAAATATTAATTAAAAAATAAATAATTAGAAGGTTTGTCTGATACATTTTCAAAATTTTTAAAATAAATGAAATATAATGATAATTTTGGCAAGATGGCGGCGTCCGTGACAACAGAAGTTGATAAATGTCAGTATTTTGTCAATGAATAAAGTTTCAAAGTGTAAGAAAAACATTCTTACATTCTAACAGACAAAACTTCTTCTCATTCTTTATTTTCATTAATTTTTTTTAAATTTTAATCATTTTATTCTCATATTATTTTTTTCTTATTCGTCGTATATGTATATATGCTCATAATTATTTTTTTCTTTGTTAATAGTTTTTTAAATTATCATTATTTTAATTTTTTAAATTTTTTAAAATGAATCAGAGAAACCTTCCAATTATTTATTTTTACTAATTTTTTGTAATAAATTTTTCACCTTTTTAATTTTTCTCTTATTTTCACTTATTTATTATATTTTATTTATATTCTTAATTATGTTTTCCTTTTTCGTTTTTTTTTTACATTTTTCTTATTTATTTAATTATTTTTTTAATTTTAATTTTTAGTTTTTTAATTTTTTTTTATTAATTTTATCAATTTATTTTTCAATTTTTGAAAATATGAACATTTCTGTTTTCATTTTTTTTTCCAGTCTTTTGTTGTCTTTTGTCTTATTTATTTTCTTTTCTCTTTTCGCTCGCCACCGGCCCGCACAGATTTCCCAGAAATCCTCAAGATCGGCAAGATTGCGGCGTCGGCGACGACAGAAGTTCAAAAATGTCAGTATTTTGTTGATTAATAAAGTTTTAAAATGTAAGAAGAAACATTCTAGGGTTAGGGTAGGGCTAATCGGTGGGGCTAATCGGTAGCGTTAAGGGTTTCAGCTAATTGGTAGGGCTAATCGGTAGGGTCATAGGTAGGGCAAAAGGGTATAGCTAAGGGGTAGGGCTAATCGGTTGGGCTACTCGGTAGGGCTAATCGGTAGCGCTAAGGGGTATAGCTAAGGGGTAGGGCTAATCAGTAGAGCTATAGCTAAGGGGTAGGGCTACTCAGTAGGGCTAATTGGTCGAGCTTCGGTTGGTATAGTTAAGGGTTAGGGCTAATCGGTAGGGCTAAGGGGTATAGCTAAGGGGTAGGGCTAATCTGTAGGGCTAATTGTTCGAGCTACGGGGGGTATAGCTAAGGGGTAGGGCTAATCAGTAGGGCTAATTGGTCAAGCTATAGGGCATATAGCTAAGGGATAGGGCTAATCGGTAGGGCTAATTGGTCGAGCTACGGGGGGTATAGCTAAGGGGTAGGGCTAATCGGAAGGGCTAAGGGGTAGGGCTAATCGGTAGGGCTAATTGGTTAAGCTATAGGGCATATAGCTAAGGGATACGGCTAATCGGTAGCGCTAATTAGTCGAGCTACGGTTGGTATAGCTAAGGGGTAGGGCTAATCAGTAGGGCTAATTGGTCGAGCTACGGGGGGTATAGCTAAGGGATAGGGCTAATCGGTAGCGCTAAGGGGTATAGCTAAGGGGTAGGGCTAATCAGTAGAGCTATAGCTAAGGGGTAGGGCTACTCGGTAGGGCTAATTGGTTGAGCTATGGGGGTATAGCTAAGGGGTAGGACTAATCGGTAGGGCTAATTGGTCAAGCTATAGGGCATATAGCTAAGGGGTAGGGCTAATTGGTTGAGCTACGGTTGGTATAGCTAAGGGGTAGGGCTAATCGGTAGCGCTAAGGGGTAGGGCTAATCAGTAGGGCTAATTGGTCGAGCTACGGGAGTATAGCTAAGGGGTCGGGCTCCTCGGTAGGGCTAATCGGTAGCGCTAAAGGGTAGGGCTAATCAGTAGGACTAATTGGTCGAGCTACGGGGGGTATAGCTAAGGGGTAGGGCTACTCGGTAGGGCTAATCGGTAGTGTTATGGGGGTATAGCTAAGGGGTAGGGCTGATCAGTAGGGCTAATTCGTAGAGCTACGGGGGGTATAGCTAAGGGATAGGGCTAATCGGTAGGGCTAATTGGTTGAGCTATGGGGGGTATAGCTAAGGGGTAGGGCTAATCGGTAGGGCTAAAGGGCAGAGCTAATCGGTAGACCTAACTGGTAGAGCTAATCAGTAGTGCTAATCGGCAACGAGCTGCATTCGGCAGCCATGACAGTGAATCAGCACTTTTTCATGCGGTGCGCACGGTTGAAGAACTGTCGTTTCTCGCTGACCGAGAGGCGGAATTGAAAAAAAAAAAATCCACAGTTTGAATCACAAGCCTTTCATGGATTTATGTTGAAGATGTCATGTCAGTAGGATCTTCCATTCAGCCACGGGAAGTGTGTAAACACGAGCGAAGTTTCAGATTCGGGCATCTCCAAAATGCATCGGAGCGGATGGGAGAAAATCCTGCGCTCTCCTCAAACAAATGCAGCTGGAGAGAGAACCGTTTGAGATACAGACAAAGTGACTCAATTTTATGAGTCACAAGAAAAATCCCTACGTTTTGAGCTATAATTTGTGAAGATTGGGCCAGAAATGTGGCCAGGAGGACGAGAATAGAATTTATTTTTGGGGTTTAAATTGAGACCTTCTCCTACTCCAGCTTTTCCAATACACACTCATTATAAACTCCTGAAACGGCTGAAATTTACTCCGTACTTGAAGGCTCACCGTTTAAATTTGGTAAAAGTTCTTGAAATGATAGTACATACATGTATAAAGGACAAAAATGCCTACGTTTTAGAAGTAAAATGACTTGTCTATGTGAAAGTATGACCAAGTTATCATGGTTCAAAGTTGAAGGAGTTGAAAGGTCAGTTGAAGGGTTTTCCATCCACTTCAATGTTGAAAACAATTTTAAAAAGTTGAAATCTTTCAAAAAGTTGAAGAAGGTCGAAAACGTTTCAAAAGGTTGGAGAAAGGGTTGAAAAAGTTGAACTTTTTAAAAGCTGAACGGTTAAAATCGGTTAAGATTTGAAGGAGTTAAAAGGTAACAAATTTCCAAAATGTGTCCATCCGTTAACATGGGGCAAAAAGTTGCACAAAAGTTGAAATATTTTCAAAAAGTTTAAAAGGTTTTTAAAAGCATCAAAAAAAAAAAAACGGCGGAAGAAGTCAAAAGAATAATATTAAAGACAGAGGAAAATTAAGGTGTTGTAAAAATGTGCTTCAGGTGGAAGCAGCTTGTCGCCGTTCCAGGTTTTTTGGGCGGCGATCCGGTTCTCCCAGTTCTCCGGCTCCTATTTTTAAGAGAGAATGACGGGCGTGGAGGATCTGGAAGAAAAAAAAACAAAAAAAAAAACAAGACTCTGGGCGTCGCGCTAGTCGCTGATGCTAACGCCGTCATGCTGACAAAACGATGATCATTTCTGTCACAGTTAAAATGAATCATAGTTGAAAAATAACAAAAACAAATTATTTTAATATTTTGGATTGTTATTTTTTTAAAAAAAATCGGACTAAACAATTTATTTTATTTTTTATTATTTATTGATTTTTTTTAACTTTTGTTTTCATAAATTTATTTATTTTCATCAATTATTTATGTAATAAAATCAATTAATTCATTTGTGTATTTATATTTTTTATTCCTTTTAGAATAATATAAAAAAATTTGATCAAAATTTAAATAAACAAGCTTGAACTCAAACTGAAACTTCAAAAAAAAAAAAAGAATAAATATGGTAACTTAACACAATGGAGATAATCAAGAAATATATTTAAAACATTTAATTAATAAAAACATAATAAAAAAAATATAAAATATAATACAATATTTTGGATTGCTATTTAAAAAAAATCTGACTAAATGATTTATTTTATTTTTTATTATTTTTTATTTTTTTTAACTTTTGTTTTCATAAATTTATTTATTTTCATCAATTATTTATGTAATAAAATCAATTAATTTATTTGTATATTTATTTCTTTTTCGTATTTACTAGACTTGTTTTTGTTACATTTTTATTCCGTTTGAAATAATAAAAAAAATTGATCAAAATTCAAAGAAACAAGCTTGAACTCAACTGAAACTTCAAAAAAAATAAATATAAATAAATATGGTAACCTAAAACAATGGACATAATCAAGAAATATATTTTAAAAAATTCAAATTAAATAAAAATATAATAAATAAAATAAAATATAATAAAATAATATTGTAAATTAACCTAAAAAATAAAAAAAATTCAATCAAATTTGCAAAAAAAGAAAAATTAAATAAACTAAAGACATAAAATAAATGTAAATAAATAAATATTACATTTAAAAATAGAATAAATAATAACACAGCTAAAGGAAAAAAGCAAGTTAATTAATTAAATTAATAACATAATAATAATAATAATAATAATAATAATAATAATAATAATAATAATATAATATTTTTAATAATAATAATAAAATAATTTAATAATATTAAATAAATAAATACAAATTAAATTAATTTCAGTAAAAAAATAATTGAAGGTATCTCAAAATATCTAAAACAAAAAAAGAGGAAGATGTAGAAGAAAAAGTGTAAACTAAAAAATATATATATAAAATACAGAAACTAAAGAAAAAAAGAGGAAAAATAGAGGATAAAAAGTGGCCAAAAAAAATAAAGTTCCCCCCCCACCCAAAAAAAATAACATAAATAAAAATCAGCAATTTAGATGAAAGTCAAAATCAAAATATTGTGGGAAAAAAAAAATCAGAAAACAATAAATTAAATCAATTAAATCCACACAAAATGAAAATGATTAAATATAGCAATTAAAAGTAACACCTTAAAAAAAAATCACCTTTAATTAAAGGTGAAATAATAACAAGCTGTGGAGGCAAAATAAAAGCCAGAGTGACTCAGTCCCAAAGTCGGCCGATGACGAGCGTCGCCGCTGCGTGACGCCACGCTAATTAGCATGCTGGCGTTAGCGGCACGCCTGCTATTGTTGCTAACATTTGTTGTCAACTTTCTTTCATTTTCCGGAACATCCAATTTTTTTTTTCAGTCTTCGTCTAATTGTCGTTTTGAGTGATTTTCTTTTTTGAAGTCATTGATCGAATTCTTTTGTTTTATTTTGAACAATTTTTTTCACTTTTTCATTCAAATTTTAAAATTTCATCATTCTTTTTATATACAATGAAAAAAGGACAATTTTTGAAAGTTTTATATTATTTTGTAAGTTTTTTTGTTTTTTTAATTAAAATTTTGTTGAACAACTTTTTTTATATAGTTTTTTAAATTTTTTTCTATATTTTCCATTCATGTCTTTATTTTCACTTCATTATTATTATTTTTCATTTGTATTCTATGGATTTTGTTTATTTTATTTATTATTTTATTAGATTGTATTTTACTTTTTTCTTGTTTCGTTTTATTTTATTTCATTTGATCTATATATTTTATTTCATTTTATTTCGATATTTTGTTACATTTGATTTTTTTTCTTGTTTTATTTTATTTCATTTTACTTCATTTTTTTATTTTTATCTTTATTTTTTTTATTATTTTTCCATTTCAATGTTTCATAATTGCTTTTTCATTTTCATGTGTTTTTTTCATTATTATTGTGAATTTTTATTTTGTCACAATCTTTATCATCATTTTATGTTGTATTTTTTATTTGTGATTTTTTTATTGTTATGTTATTGTCATTTTGTATTTTTCTTCTTATTTTTTCACTATTTTATTTTATTATGAATTTGATTTGTTTCAATATTTTATTACTTTCATAATCATTAATATTTATATTAGTATTAATATATTAATATAAATATTAATATTAATATTTTGTATATTTTTAGCTCTTTGTTGTTGTTTGTTGCCACTATATGTTTCATTTTTATTCTATGTATTTTATTTATTTTATGTATATTTTTTTATTTTCTTCTATTTTACTTATTTTTGTCTTGTTTTGCTTTTTTACTTACTTATTGAATTTTTATTTTTTCATCTTTTTTTTTGTTGCATTATTTTCATTTTTTTGCTTCTTATTATTACTACTATTTTAACTATGAATTTGATTTGTTTCAATATTTTATTATTTTTTAGTTTTTTTTTATTTTATGTATTTGATCTCTGCATTTTTTGCCACTTTATGTTTCATTTGTATTTTTTGTGTTTTGTTTATTTTATGTATTATTTCATTATATTTTACTATTTTCTTTTCTTGTTTTGCTTTTTTTTTAACTTTATAATTTTAATTTTATTTTTCATCTTATTTTTTTATTGTTACATTATTTTCATTTTGTTTTTACTTTTAATTATTATTACTGTTGTAATTATAAATTTGATTTGTTCCAATATTTTCTTATTTTTATAATTTTTTTTTTATTTGATGTATTTTATCTCTTTATTGTTGTTTTTGTTGCCACTATTTGTGTCATTTTTATTCCATGTATTTTGTTTATTTTGTGTATTATTTTATTAGATTTTTTTTTTCCTTTTTTTTTCTTGTTGTGCTTTTTTTTTACTTATTTATTTAATTTTTATTTTTTCATCTTATATTATTTTTTTATTGTTACATTATTTTCATTTTGTATTGTTCTTCTTCTTATTATTACTGTTTTAATTATAAATTTGATTTGTTCCAATATTTTCTTATTTTTATAATTTTTTTTATTTGACGTACTTTATCTCTTTATTGTTGTTTTTGTTGTCACTATATGTGTCATTGTTATTCCATGTATCTTGTTTATTTTGTGCATTATTTTATTAGATTTTTTTTTTTAACTCATTTATTTAATTTTTATTTTTTCATCGTATATTATTTTTTTTATTTTTACATTATTTCCATTTTATATTGTTCTTCTCATTATCATTACTATTTTAATTATACATTCGATTTCTCTCAATATTTTCTTATTTTTATAATTTTTTTATTATGTGCATTTTATCTCTTTATTGTTGTTGTTTTTTCTTGCCATTAGATCACGACACTTTCAAGAAAAAGAAAAACAAAGAACCTCTATAAAACCACGAGGCCTAAATATAGACAATGATTAGCATTGGCGCTAGCGCAGGAAGCTAATTCCTTTGCGAGGCGTCGCTCCGCAATAAAAGATAATAATTGCCCGGAATGCGGCGGCGCCGCTTTCGGGGCGTCATTCTGCGCCGGCTCACATTCCAGGGCGAGGAGCCGATCGCTCTGGAAACGAAAGCGACATGTCACTGATTAGCAAGAGCAACTTTAGCTTTTTTTTCGGGTTTTTAGCTTCCTTTTTTTGTCGCTGTTTTAGATTTTTTTAAACTTTAACCAATTTTTCAATTTTTTTTTTCTATTACTGTTTCACTATTATTTCGCTGATTTACTTTTTTGTTGTTTTTAAATTAATTTCCTAATTTTGTTGTAACTCTTTTACATTTTTTACTCATTTCATTTCATTTTTTGTACTTTTTTTTTAAATTAATTTCTTAATTTGTTTGTACCATTTATTTAATTGGATTCAAAATTTGTTTTTATCATCTATGTATTTTATTGTTTTTACTAGTTTATTTGTTTCTTTGTTATTCGATTTATTTCTAACTTTTATTATTATTATTATTATTTGATAAAATAATTTTACTGATTTTTCAACTGTTATATTATCATTATTTTATTGTTTTTTAATTCATTTTAATATTTTTTATTTATTTTAAATATGTTATTTTATTTATTATTATTTAATATGTTATTTTACTCATTATTATGCGACTAATTATTTTTATTGATTATTTATTTTTAATAATTTAATTAATTTTAATTTTAATTTTTTACTGATTTTTAAACTACTGTTATTTTTATTTTTCATAAATGCATTTGTTGATTTAAAAAAAGTTTTTAATCAGGTTTTAAAATTTTCTAATCAGTGGTTTTTTCCTTTTATTTTTTTATTTTTTTAACTATTGTTTTTTATATTATTGTGGAAATATTTTTTGTAATATATTGTTATTGTTTATTATTTGTATTATTATTTTTTTTAATAGATTAATTTTTTAATTGTCACTCCATTAATTTTTTTAATATTTGAAAAATGTTTTGAGATTTATTTTAGTATTTGAATGTTGTTATTTGTTATATTTTAACATTTTTAATTATTTCTTTAATTTATATTTTGTTATTTAAATTTTTTTTTACTTATATTACTAATTTTTTTTATAATTTTTTTTTTATTTCTTTTATTAATTTTTCCTCTTTTTCATCAATTAATCTTTTCAATTGTTACTTTATTTGTTATTCTTTTTCACTTATTTGAATTATTTTTTTGAGACTTTTTTTGAGTATTTACGTGTTATTTTTCGGTATATGTTAACATTTTTTATTTATTTTTGGACTTATATTTTATTTAATTACCTTATGGTTTTACTTATCTTAATAATTTTTCCATTGTTTTTCAAATTTTTAAAAATTTCTTTTTATTTTTGTTATTATTTTTTTTTCTATTTTCATCAATTAATTGTCACTGTATTATTTTGTTTATTATTTGAATACTTTTTGGAGATTTTTTGAGTATTTAATGTTATTTTTCGGTATATTTTAACATTTTTTATTCATTTTTTTAACTTACATTTGAATTAACTAATTTATTTTTTACTTGTCTTACTAATCTTTTAATTTTCTTAATTTATTTTTAAAAATTTTTTCATTACTTTTTTTTTCCTTTTTTATCAATTAATTTTCATTTGCCACTGTATCATTTTTTTTATTATTTGAATCATTTCTTCGAGAATTTTTTGAGTATTTAAATGTTATTTTTTGTATATTTGAACATTTTTTATTTATTTTTTAAATCATATTTTATTTAATTACCTTATATTCTCTTACTAATATTTTAAATGTTTTAAAAAAACATTTCTTTTTATTTTTTTATGCTAGCTAATCAGGCTGCTAATCGCGAAGCTAGCTTGTTTAATCTCGAAAAAAAAAGCAGCTGTGTCGTTAGCACATTTAGCTTCTCACTGTTAGCATTTTTATTTATTTTTATGGGGATTAAAAAAAACCTTGAGCCCCGCCCTTTGCTAGCTTAGCGCCGGTTTACCCAGAGAGGAGAGGCCACCAGGAAGTAGTTACTAAAAGTTTCTCACACCCGTCCGTCACGTTCACACGTTCACTCACTTTATGTTTTGTCCTCTTTTAATTGGTTGTTTTGTTCTTTCATCAATCTGTTAATTTATCATTTAACATTTTTTGGCCTTTTATAAGTGCATTGTTTTTACCTGTTTTATCATTTTTTAACTGTTATTTTATATTTATTTCTGTTATTTGTTATATGTTTTTTACAATTTTATTATATTTTTATGATTTCAGTTTATATTTATGTTTGTTATTTTTATTATATTTTTTACATATGTTTTTATTTTTGTCATTTTAGTTTATATCTATTTTTGTCATTTTTATTATGTTTTTTACATTTAAATTATATTTTTTATTATTTTAGTGTATAATTATGTTTGTTATTTTTATTATATTTTTTGAAAATATTTATTACATTTTTGTTATTTTACTTTTTATTTATTTTTGTAAATGTTATTATATTTTTTTTACATTTTTATTATATTTTAAATATTTTATTTTATATTTATGTTAGTTATTTTTATTATATTTTTTAATTTTTATCATATTTTTGCCATTTTATTTTAAATTCATTTTTGTCATTTTTCAAATATATTTTATTGGTTTTCGAACTTGAATTTTTATTTTTTTCCATGTTTTCATCAGTTTTTTTAAACATGCTTATTTATATTTTTCACCAAGTTTTTTTTATATATTTTCTAAATTGATTTTTTCTACATATTTTTACCTCCTTTTACCAAATTTTTATTATGTGTTTTTTTCATTTTTTTGATATTTTTGTTATTGTAGTTCATATTGTTTTTGTTACTTTTCATAGATATTTTATCGTGTATTTAACTTAAATTTTTATTTATTTTTCACATTTTGATAATATTTTTATCATTTTAGTTTATATTTATTTTTGTTATTTTTCATACATAGTCTATCAATTTTCGAACATGAATTTTTATTTACTTTTTCCATGTTTTCATCAGTTTTTTAAAATTGCTTATTTAAATTTTTCACCAAGTTTTTTATATATTTTTTAAGTTGATTTGTTGCGCATTTTATTTACCTGTTTTTATCACATTTTTATTATATATTTTTTACATTTCTATGATATTTTTGTCTTTTCAGTTTTAATTTATTTTTGTGATTTTTCATATATATATTTTATCAGTTTTGCTCCTTCAATTTTTATTTGTTTTTCCATGTTTTCATCAGTTTTTTTAATCATTTATTTGTATTTTTAACCAAGTTTTTAATATATTTTTAAATAGATTCTTTCTATATATTTTTACCTGTTTTCATCAAATTTTTTTTATATTTTTTTAAATTGTTTAGATATTTTTGTTATTTTAGTTCATATTTATTTTTGTTATTTTTCATATATATTTTATCGGTTTTTGAACTTAAACTTTTATTTATATTTAACATTTTTACATTTTTTTGTCATTTTAGTTTATATTTATTTTTGTTATTTTTCATATATATTTTATCGGTTGTTGAACTTAAACTTTTATTTATATTTAACATTTTTACATTTTTTTGTCATTTTAGTTTATATTTATTTTTGTTATTTTTCATATACATATTTTAGGTTTTGTACTTTACATTTTTATTTATTTTTTCCATGTTTTCATCACGTTTTTAAAAACGCTTATTTATATTTTTCACCAACTTTTTAATATATTTTCTAAATTGAAGTTTTCTATATATTTTTACCTGATTTTATCAAATTTTTATTATATTTTTTACATTTTTTTGAGATTTTTGTCATTTTCATTTATATTTATTTTTGAGATTTTTCATATAAATTTTATTGGTTTTCTAACTTAAATCTTTATTTATTTTTTCCATGTTTTCACCGTTTTTTTTAAATGCTTATTTACATTTTTCAGCAAGTTTTCATCTATTTTTAATTGTTATTCAACATTTCAAATTTTGTTAATATTAAAAAAATTTTCTTTTTTAAAAATATTTATTAAAAAATTTCAAACACATTTTATTTATTTTCTAACTTAATTATTTATCTATATGTTTTTATATTTTTTCATATTTTTAAAACAAAACCGAGTGAAATGTTTCTTTTCACATTATTTATTTATTTCATTTTTTTAACCGTACATTGAAGTATTAATTAAAAAATGAGAATAAATAAAAAAAATAAGAACCGTTTTCTTTTCTGTTCTATTTCTACAAGCTCTCTAGCGCCCCGTGTGGACGGATTAATAATATATGACTGTGTGTGTGTGTCCCTCACCTCTGCTCCGGCTGTTGTCATGGAAACCCCCCGTCCGCTCTCCTTTCCTCTCCCGGCACGTCCGCCGGCGCGGTGACGTCATCACGCCCTGCGTCGGGGGGAGGACGCCGACTGCCGCGCTCCCATTGGCCGCCGAGCCGCGGGGCGTCAGAAGCAGGCAGAAGCAAACATGGCGGCGGTGACCAGAGGCTCCTTCAGCGTCTTCAGGCGGCTGGTGAGTGACGCCGGGGACCGCGCCGACCCGCCGGTGTGGCCGCTCCGGAGCTCCCCGGAGCTCCCCGGACCGGACGCCGGGGAGTCCGCGCTCCGGGAGGCCGGGGGAGGCGCGCTGTGAGCCGGGGAGACGAGGTGCAAGCGGCCGCTGAACAGATGGGAGTCTGAGTTAGCACGATATCTCATGTAAACGGACGGGAGCGGGAGCTAGCATGCTAACTAATGAAAACAGACGGAGCATGTTAACTGATGAAAACAGACGAGAGCGAGAGTTAGCATCATAACTCATGTAAGCGGACGGGAGTGAGAGCTAGCATGCTAACTAATGAAAACAGACGGAGCATGCTAACTTATGTTTGCAGACGAGAGTGAGAGTTAGCACGATAACTAATGTAAGCAGACGAGAGTGAGAGTTAGCATGACAACCAATGCAAACGGACGGGTGGGGGAGCTAGCATGCTAACTAATGAAAACAGATAGGAGTAGCAGATAGCATGCTAACTAATGAAAACAGATGGGAGTGGAGCTAGCATGCTAACTAATAGCAACACATTGGAGAGGGAGCTAGCATGCTAACTAATGTAAACAGATGGAGTGGAAGCTAGCATGCTAACTAATAGAAATGCTAACAAATTCATGTAAACAGATGGGAGCGGGAGCTAGAATGCTAACTAATGTAAACAGATTAAACAACTAGCTAATTGTAGCTAGCTGTAGCTAGCTCCTGCCAGCTGCGGCTAACTTTGGCTAGCTGTACGCAATTGCGGCTTGCTGTCGCTATTTGTGGCTAGCTTCTAACTGTGGCTAGCTGATTCTCACTGCTGCTAGCTAACCGTCGCTGCCGTTAGCTCATTCTTGCTACAGCTAGCGTTATCTCTTTGCTCCAAGCTAACCCTCACTGCAACCATCTGCTAGCTAACGCTTGCGGCTACTAGCTAATCCTCTGTATAGGTAGATACTAGCTTATCCTCATTACAAGTAGCTGCTAGCTGACGCTCACTGCTACTAGCTAACAAGCTAGCTGCTAGCATGCTAACCCCCCCTGTGTCCTCAGCTCAGCCAGCAGTACCGCCGGGGGCCGCGCTGCATCCGCTACCTGCACGCCTCGCCAGGTGAGTGCCCGGAAGCCCCACCCCCCCCCTATCCGGTGACATCACCGGCGACGGTGATGATGTCATTGTTCTGTCCCCTGCAGTGATTGGCCGGCCCATCGTCCCCTTCAAGCTGTCCGACATCGGGGAGGGCATCATGGAGGTGACGGTCAAGGAGTGGTAAGCCCCGCCCCCTTTCCTGCCCTCAGGTCATATTTCATAAAGCCCCGCCCCTCTGATGTTTTCTTTAAGCCCCGCCCACTCCAAGGTCATGTTCTCTAAAGCCCTACCCTCTCAGATATATTAAGCCCCGCCCATTTTGCATATTTATTAAGCCCCGCCCCTTTTTTCAGCTCATATTTCAATACGCTTCACCATTCTCAGGTCGTAGTTTGTAAAAACCACGCCCCTTTTCTGGTCATATTTCAGTAAGCTCCGCCCCTCTCTTTGTCGTATTTCAATAAGCTCCGCCCCTTTCATATTCCCTAAAGCCACGCCCATCTTACATGATGTCAAGCTCCGCCATGTGTAAGATCATATTTCATAAAGCCCCGCCCATTCTGATGTTTTTTCTTAAGCCCCGCCCCTCTCAGGATTCTTTTTATAAAGCCCCGCCCCTCTCAGATCATATTTAATAAAGCCACTCCCCTATTATCTTAAGCCCCGCCCTGTATAAGATCATATTCCATGAAGCCCCGCCCACTCGCAGGCCCTGCACACTTAAGCCCCTCCCCTTGTCATTTCATATTTCCAAAATTCCCACCCAATCTGTTAAGCCCCGCCCCCTTGTCATATTTCAAGCCCCGCCCCATTCCAATCTTACACTTTTAAGCCACGCCCCTTAATAAGCAATGCCCCGTTAAGCCCCTCCCTGGTTTGTTTTACATTTCCTAAAGCCCCGCCCACTCTAACATTTCCCCTCTCAGATATATTCTCAAGCTCCGCCCTTTTTCAAATCATGTCTCGTAAAGCCCCGCCCCTTTTATTCCATGTTTCCTTAAGCCCCTCCCCTTTCTGGTCACATCGTCTAAAGCCAGTCCCACTGTCAGATATTGTATGAAGCTCCGCCCCTCTCGGATCATATTTCATTAAGCCACGCCCCTTTCTGATATATTGTTAAGCCCCGCCCCTCTCAGGTTGATTTCCCTGAAGCCCCGCCCCTTATTAAGTCATATTTCCTAAAGCTCCTTCCTCCTGAGCCCCTCTCCTTTAAGCTCCTCCCACCTCTAAGCCCCGTCCCCTCCCTCTCCCCCCCCCCCCCCCCCGTCCAGGTACGTGAAGGAGGGCGACCGCGTGTCGCAGTTCGACAGCATCTGCGAGGTGCAGAGCGACAAGGCGTCGGTCACCATCACCAGCCGCTACGACGGCGTCATCCGCAAGCTGTACTACCCGGCCGACGCCACGGCGGCCGTGGGCCGGCCGCTGGTCGACATCGAGACGGAGGAGGGCTCCGGTGAGCGGCGAGCGGCGAGCGGCTAGCGCTGGTTAGGTATATGTAGCTGAAGGTCTCTACGGGTAACTGAAGGTCCCTACAGGTAGCTAAAGGTCTCTACAGGTAGCTAAAGTTCCCTACAGGTAGCTAAAGGTCTCTACAGGTAGGTAAAGGTCCCTACAGGTAGCTAAAGGTCTCTACAGGTAGCTAAAGTTTCCTACAGGTAGCTGAAGGTCCCTACAGGTAACTGAAGGTCCCTACAGGTAGCTAAAGGTCTCTACAGGTAGCTAAAGTTTCCTACAGGTAGCTGAAGGTCCCTACAGGTAACTGAAGGTCCCTACAGGTAGCTAAAGGTCACTACAGGTAGCTAAAGGTCCCTACAGGTAGCTAAAGTTTCCTACAGGTAGCTGAAGGTCCCTACAGGTAACTGAAGGTCCCTACAGGTAGCTAAAGGTCACTACAGGTAGCTAAAGGTCCCTACAGGTAGCTAAAGTTTCCTACAGGTAGCTAAAGGTCTCTACAGGTAGTTATAGGTAGTTAAAGGTCCCTACAGGTAGCTAAAGGTCTCTACAGGTAGTTATAGGTAGTTAAAGGTCCCTACAGGTAGCTAAAGGTCTCTACAGGTAGTTATAGGTAGTTAAAGGTCCCTACAGGTAGCTAAAGGTCTCTACAGGTAGCTTAAGGTCCCTACAGGTAGCTAAAGTTTCCTACAGGTAGCTAAAGGTCTCTACAGGTAGTTATAGGTAGTTAAAGGTCCCTGCAGGTAGCTAAAGGTCCCTACAGGTAGATAAAGGGCCCAACAGGTAGTTGAAGGTAGGCAAAGGTCTCTACAGGTAGCTAAAGGTCCCTATAGGTAGCTAAAGGTCTCTACAAGTAGCTAAAGGTCTCTACAAGTAGCTAAAGTTTCCTACAGGTAGCTAAAGGTCCCTACAGGTAGCTAAAGGTCTCTACAGGTAGCTAAAGTTTCCTACAGGTAGCTAAAGGTCCCTACAGGTAGCTAAAGGTCTCTACAGGTAGCTAAAGTTTCCTACAGGTAGCTAAAGGTCCCTACAGGTAGCTAAAGGTCTCTACAGGTAGCTAAAGGTCTCTACAGGTAGCTAAAGTTTCCTACAGGTAACTAAAGGTCCCTACAGGTAGCTAAAGGTCTCTACAGGTAGCTAAAGTTTCCTACAGGTAGCTAAAGGTCCCTACAGGTAGCTAAAGGTCTCTACAGGTAGCTAAAGTTTCCTACAGGTAGCTAAAGGTCCCTACAGGTAGCTAAAGGTCTCTACAGGTAGCTAAAGGTCTCTACAGGTAGCTAAAGTTTCCTACAGGTAACTAAAGGTCCCTACAGGTAGCTGAAGGTCCCTAAAGGTAGCTAAAGGTCCCTACAGGTAGCTAAAGGTCCCTACAGGTAGCTAAAGGTCCCTACAGGTAGCTGAAGGTCCCTACAGGTAGCTAAAGGGCTTCTGTCTTTATGTAATTCTACATTTACTTCTGGTTATAGACATTGTTGTGTTTTGTATTTCAATGTTTCCTTTGTTTTGTCTCTTACTGTTCGTTTGTTTGTTTGTTTGTGCCCCCCCCCAGAGGCCCCCCAGGAGGAGGACGTGGTGGAGACCCCCGCCATGGCCCGGGAGGAGCACACCCACCAGGAGATCCGGGGCCTGAAGACCCAGGCCACGCCCGCCGTGCGCCGCCTGGCCATGGAGAACAACGTGAGGCCCGCCCCCTCCCTTCCGCCCCGCCTCCCTCGCGTCTGATTGGCCCATCCCAAACTAGGCCAGAACTAGACCAAAAAAATATAGAATTAAAATAAAAAAATAATTAAAACTTAAAATATAGAATTAAAATTAAAAATTAATTAAAACTTAAAATATAGAATTAAAATAACAAATTAATTAAAACTTAAAATATAGAATAAAAATTAAAAATTAAAAATTAATTGAAACTTAAAATGTAGAATTAAAATAAAAATTAATTAAAACTTAAAATATAGAATTAAAATAAAAAATGAATTAAAACTTAAAATATAGAATTAAAATAAAAATATATTAAAACTTAAAATATAGAATTAAAATGAAAAATGAATTAAAAATTAAAATATAGAATTAAAATAACAAATTAATTAAAACTTAAAATATAGAATTAAAATTATTAATTAATGAAAACCAAATTGACCAAAACTAATTTAGAGGAAAATATAGATTTAAAATAAATTAAAAAATAATAAAAAAAGATATTAAATAAGAAATAGAAATATTTAATAAATCAAAATAAAATCAAGAATTTTTATTAGAAAAATTAATTCAAAAAAGCAAAAATCAAAAAAAAAAAATGAACCAGAATCAGACCAGAAATAGTTTAATGGTCAAGTAAAATGCAGAATTAAAATGAATTACAATTAGAAATAAAATGAAAATAATTAATTTGTCAATTTAATAGATTTATTAAATCAAAATCTAGAATTTGTATTAGAAATAATTAAAAAAAAACAAAATTAAACCAAACTAGACATGAATCACACCCAAACATATTTCAAAAAATAAGTAAAAATATAAAAGTAAAATAAAATGTTAACAATATAAAAGAAAGATGGACATTAATGGATTAATTTTTCGGTTCGTTAAATGAAAATATAGAATTTGAATTCGTAAATGAAAATAAAGTCATTTAAACAAAACCAAAGGTAGTTGAAAAATTGGGGTAAAATTTGAAATTAATTAAATTTTTAAATAAATTCATTTAAACAAAATAAACAAAAGGAAACCTTAACTAAACAACATCAAAAAAACATGTAAACAATCAAAAACAACAAATTAGCAATAAGTTCAATAAAATCTAGAATTTATTAAATTAAAAAATGTCAAAAAACACAAATTAGCAATAAATTCCATAAAATCGAGAATTTCTTGAATAACAAAATGTAAAAAAAAAGAAATAAATTCAGTAAAATCTAGAATTTATTAAATACAAAAAATGTAAAATAACCAACAAATTAGCAATAAATTCAATGAAATCTAGAATTTGTTAAATAAAAAAAAATATATTATTTTTAAACATATTAGTAAAATATAAAATTTAAATAATATTAAAGAAAAATGTAAATTAATTATTGCTTTAGTTTTTCTCTGTTTGCCCCTCCCCCTGCCTCTGATTGGCCGATTCCCCTTCCACTTCCTGGTTTGCAGATCAAGCTGAGTGAGGTGGTGGGGACGGGGCGAGACGGCCGCATCCTGAAGGAGGACATCCTCAACTTCCTGGCGCGGCAGACGGGCGCCATCCTGCCGCCCACGCTGTTCCGGGAGAGCTCCGCCCCCAGCCAGGCTCCGCCCACATCCCCCCGGGCCGGGGGCGGGGCCGCGGCCAAGGCGGCGCCGGCGCCGGCACCGCCGCCAGAGATCAGGGGCGAGGACGTGACAGAGCCGCTCAACGGTGAGTCGGGACTTTTATTTATATAAATTATGTGATTAAAAATAAAGTTATTTAGTAAGTATTTTAATTTGTTCTATTTATTGTTTTTGTCATTTAACATTTTTTACTATATTTATTTGTATATTTATTTATAATGAATTAGATTTTAATTTTGTAATTTTGTAATTTTTTTTAATTTTTTACAGTTATATATTATATTTATGTTATATTCATATATTATATTTCATTTTATCGTATATTTTATTATTTATTAGATTGTTTTTATTGTATTTATTGTTTTATATTTACATAATTATTGTATTTACGTAATTTTTATATTTATATTATATATGTTGTACTTCTATTTTATGTTTTTATTATATTTAATATGTATTAGATTTTTTTCAATATTTATTCTTTATTTTTTATTTTTGTTTTAATTTTGTTTTATATATATATATATATATATATATAAATATATTTATATATTTTATTTATTATTATGTTTTATGTTTATATAAATAGATTAACATTTTACAATTTTCTTTATTTTATATTATATTTATAATTTATTAGATTTTAATTTGTTTATTTTTTATTATAGTTTTCTATGTATATAAATATTATATTATTGTAATCAAGTTTTATTAAATTTTTATTTTATTTATTTTTTTAGATTTAATGTTTGTTTTATAGTTATTTAAATATATATATTTTATTTTATTTATTATTATGTTTTATATTTATATAAATAGATTAATATTTTACAATTTATTTTATTTTATATTATATTAATAATTTATTAGATTTTAATTTGTTTATTTTTTATTATATTTTTCTAATTATATAAATGTTATGTCATTGTAATTAAATTTTTATTTTATTTCTTTGTTTTATTGTTTATTTTATTTTATATTTATATATTCATTTTTGTTATATATATATAAATATATTTATATATTGTTTTATTTATTCGTATGTTTTATATTTATATAAATAATTTATATTTTACAATTTATTTTATTTTATATTATATTTATAATTTATTAGATTTTAATTTATTTTTTATTATATTTTTCTTTTTATATAAGTATTATATCATTGTAATTCAATTTTATTAAACTTTTATTTCGTTTGTTTTATTGTTTATTTTATTGTCTATATATATATAAATATTATATTAATGTATTTATTTTTTATTTTATATTATATCTAAATTTGAAGCACATCTGATAAGAAAGCAATAAAAATAACCAGACGGAACCGGTTCCTTCCGGTTCTTGACGGTTCCTGGTGGTCCTGCAGGGTTCCAGCGGGCCATGGTGCGCTCCATGACGGCCGCCCTGCGGATCCCCCACCTGGGCTACAGCGACGAGCTGGACCTGAGCCCCCTGGTGGCGCTGCGGGCGTCGCTGCGCCCCGAGGCCGAGGCCCGGGGCGTCCGCCTCAGCTTCATGCCCTTCTTCATCAAGGTGATGATGTCATCACTCTGCGACGACCGCCCCATAAATATATATGGGAGTGAGAGAATCGCTCTGCTGTGGTGGTTATGCTGATGCTAACGATGCTAACGATGCTAATAGGAAGAGCGCTGGCTATGCTAATGATGCTAGCAATGCTAACTATGCTAATGATGGGAAACGTGCTAACAATGCTAACAAAGTATGAGACGACAGCTAACAATGCTAACGATGCTGACATGGCTAACGATGCTTATGCTGAGCTAACGATGCTAACGATGCTAATGATAGAAAGACGACGGCAAGAGTGCTAACTGATGCTAAATATGCTAACCGTGCTAACAATGCCAATGATGGGAAGAGCTCCAACAGTATTGAAAATGCTAACTATGCTAACAATGCTAATGACACTTATGATAAGACTGCCAATGATGTTAAAAATGCTAGCAATGCTAACGACAGAAAGAATGCTAACAATGCTAACGATACTGTTAACAAATGGAAGAGTGCTAACAATGCTAATGATGCTAAAAATGCTAGCAATGACACTTATGATAAGACTGCCAATGATGCTAAAAATGCCAGCAATGCTAACAACAGGAAGAGTGCTAACAATGCTAATGACACTTATGGTAAGACTGCTAAGGGTGCTCAAAATGCTAGCAATGCTAATAACAGGAAGACTGCTAACAATGCTAACGACGGGAAGAATGCTACCAATGCTACTGATTTTAACGATAAGGGTGCCAATGAATTAGCGTCATTAGCATTGCATCATAACCAATGCTAATGATGCTAGATTTGCTTATGATGCTAATAGCGTGTGGTAACAATGCTAATATGTGTGCACACTTAGCAAGCTTAGTGACTTAATGATGCTATTGATGCTAATGTTGCCGAGACTGTTAGCGATGCTAGTGACGCTAACGGTGCTAACGTGTGCTAGCAGGCGGCGTCCCTGAGCCTGCTGCAGTTCCCCGTCCTCAACGCTTCGCTGGACGAGTCGTGTCAGAACATCACCTACAAGGTGAGACTCGTTAAGAGGGCTCGTTAAGGGGGCTCGTTAGGGAGGCTCGTTAAGGAGACTCGTTAGCAGGAATTGTTAAGGAGACTTGTTAAGGACTTGTTAAGACTCGTTAAGAAGACTCATTAAGAGGACTTGCCTAAAGACTCGTTAAGATGACTCCTTATGAGGACTCGTTAAGGAGACTCGTTAAGAGAACTCGTTAGGAGACTCCGTAAGAGGACTCGTTAAGGAGACTCGTTAAGGAGTCTCGTTAAGAAGAATCAATAGGTCTCATTAGGAGACTTGTTAATTAGGCTAGTTAAGAAGATTCGTTAAGACTCGTTAGGAGACTCGTTAAGGAGGCTAGTTAAGGAGACTCATTAAGACTTCTTAAAAGACTGTTGAAGAGGGCCCGTTAAGGAGACTCGTTAGCAGGAATCGTTAAGAAGACTTGTTAAGGACTTGTTAAGACTCGTTAAGAAGACTCATTAAGAGGACTTGCCTAAAGACTCGTTAAGATGACTCCTTAAGAGGGCTCGTTAAGGAGACTCGTTAAGGAGTGTCGTTAAGAAGAATCAATAGGTCTCATTAGGAGACTTGTTAATTAGGCTAGTTAAGAAGATTTCTTAAGACTCGTTAAGGAGCCTGTTTAAGAAGACTCATTAAGACTCGTTAGGAGACTCGTTAAGGAGGCTAGTTAAGGAAACTCGTTAAGACTTGTTAAAAGACTCGTTAAGGAGGCTAGTTAAGACTTGTTAAAAGACTCGTTAAGGAGGCTAGTTAAGACTTCTTAAAAGACTCGTTAAGGAGGCTTGTTAAGACTTGTTAAAAGACTCGTTAAGGAGGCTAGTTAAGACTTGTTAAAAGACTCGTTAAGGAGGCTAGTTAGGAGACTCGTTAGGAGACTCCATAAGAAGACTCGTTAAGAAGGCTAGTTAAGATTTGTTAAGACTGGTTAAAAACTCATTAATCAGGCTAGTAAAGTAGACTCGTTGAGAGACTCGATAAGAGGACTTGTTAAGGACACTTGTTAAGAAGACTTGTTGAGGACACTCTAAAGACTCGTTAAGGAGACTTGTTAAGGACACTCATTAAAGAGACTCGTTAGGGACACTTGTTAAGAACACTCGTTAACGAGACTCGTTAAGGACACTCATTAAGGACACTTGTTAAGGACAATCGTTAAGGACACTCATTCACGAGACTCGTTAAGGACACTCATTGTGGACACTCATTAAGGAAACTTGTAAAGGACACTCGTTAAAGAGACTCGTTAAGGACACTCGTTAAGGATAGTCACTAGGGACACTCATTAAGGACACTTGTTAAGGACAATCGTTAAGGACACTCACTAACGAGACTCGTTAAGGACACTCGTGGACACTCATTAACGAGACTTGTTAAGAACACTGGTTAAGGACACTTGTTAAGGACCCTCGTCAAAGAGACTCGTTAAGGACACTTGTAAAGCACACTCGTTAAAGAGACTGGTCAAGGACACTCACTAAGGACGCTCGTTAAGGACACTTAAGGACACTCGTTAAGGATACTCGTTAAGGATACTTGTTAAAGAGACTCATGAAGGATTCTCGTTAGCAAGACTCATTAAGGAGACTTGTGAAGGGCACTTAAGGACACTTGTTAAGGACACTCGTTAAGGACACTTGTTAAAGAGACTCATTAAGGATTCTTGTTAGCAAGACTCATTAAGGAGACTTGTGAAGGGCACTTAAGGACACTCGTTAAGGACACTCATTGAGGACACGTAAGGTCACTTGTTAAGGAGACTCGGTAACAAGACTCATTAAGGATACTTGTTAAGGACACTCATCAAGGACACTTAAGGATACTCGTTAAGGACACTTGTTTAGGACACTCGTTAAGGACACTCGTTAAAGAGACTCATTAAGGATACTCATTAACAAGACTCATTAAGGGTATTCGTTAAGGATACTTGTTAAGGACACTCGTTAAGGACATTCATTTACAAGACTTGTTAAGGACACTTGTTAAGGAGACTTGTTAAGGACACTTAAGGACACTCGTTAAGGACACTTCAGGACACTCATTAACGAGACTTGTTAGGGAGACTCGTTAAGGACACTTGTTAAGGACACTCGTTAAAGAGACTCGTTAAGGATACTCATTAAGGATACTTGTTGACTGCACTTAAGGACACTCATTAAGGACACTTGTTACGGACACTTTTTAAGGACACTCGTTAAGGGCACTTGTTAACAAGACTCGTTAAGGATACTCATTTAGGACACTCGTTAAGGACACTCATTAAGAACACTTAAGGACACTTGACAAGGAGACTCATTAAGGACACTCATTAACAAAACTCGTTAAGGACACTTAAGGACACTTGTTAACGAGACTCATTAACGACACTTGTTAAGGACACTTGATGAGGAGACTCGTTAAGGACACTTCTTTAAAGACTCGTTAAGGACACTCGTTAAGGACACTCCTCTAAAGACTCATTGAGTGGCCATCTCGCCGCTGTAACCCGTCCCCTCCTGGGTCCGCAGGCCTCCCACAACATCGGCGTTGCCATGGACACCAGCCAGGGCCTGCTGGTGCCCAACGTGAAGGGCGTGCAGCGGCTCAGCCTGCTGGACGTGGCCCGGGAGCTCAACCGGCTGCAGGCGCTGGGGGCCGCCGGCCAGCTGGGGGCGCCGGAGCTCAGCGGCGGAACCTTCACCCTGTCCAACATCGGATCGGTGAGGGGGGAGGGGCAGGAAGTCAGGTGGAGGGACAGGAAGTGGTGACACGAGCTGAGGTGGACAGATAGGAAGTTAGGTGGGAAGGCAGGAAGTGATGGCAGGAAGTTAGGTTGAGAGGCAGGAAGTACTTACAGGAAGTGAGGTGAAGACAGGAAGTCAGGTGGAGAGGCAGGAAGTGATGACAGGAAGTTAGGTGGACAAACAGGAAGTGAGGTGAAGAGACAGGAAGTTAGGTGGAGAGACAGGAAGTTAGGTGGTGAGGCAGGAAGTGATGACAGGAAGTTAGGTGGACAAACAGGAAGTGAGGTAAAGAGACAGGAAGTTAGGTGGAGAGGCAGGAAGTGATGACAGGAAGTTAGGTGGACAAACAGGAAGTCAGGTAAAGAGACAGGAAGTTAGGTGGAGAGGCAGGAAGTGATGACAGGAAGTTAAGTGGACAAACAGGAAGTGAGGTAGAGACAAAGTCAGGTGGACAGGCAGGAAGTGATGACAGGAAGTTAAGTGGACAAACAGGAAGTGAGGTAGAGAGACAAAGTCAGGTGGATAGGCAGGAAGTGATGACAGGAAGTTAGGTGGAGAGGCAGGAAGTGATGACAGGAAGTTAGGTGGGGAGACAGGAAGTGATGACAGGAAGTTAGGTGGAGAGGCAGGAAGCGATGACAGGAAGTGAGGTGGAGAGGCAGGAAGTGATGGCAGTAAGTTAGGTGGAGAGGCAGGAAGTGATGGCAGGAAGTTAGGTGGAGAGGCAGGAAGTGATGGCAGGAAGTTAGGTGGAGAGGCAGGAAGTGATGGCAGGAAGTTAGGTGGAGAAGCAGGAGTTGATGGCAGGAAGTAGGGTGACGAGGCAGGAAGCAAGGTGACAAGGCAGGAAGTGATGACAGGAAGTGACGTGGACAGACAGGAATTGATGGCAGGACGTGGGATGATGAGTGAGATGAAGAAAAAGGAAGTGAGGTGGCGAGACAGGAAGTGATGACAGCAAGTTACGTGGGCAAGCTGGGAGTAAATTGGAGGCAGGAAGTCATGTAAAAAGGTTGAGGTGGAGGCACAGGAAGTAAGGTGTGAGACAGGAAGTGATGACAGGAACTGAGGTGGACAGACAGGAAGCTAGGTGGAGAGACAAGAAGTTATGACAGGAAGTGAGCTGAAGAGACAGGAAGTGATGGTAGAAAGTTAGGTGGAGAGAGAGGAAGTGAGGTGTAGAGGCAGGAAGTGGATACAGGAAGTGAGGTGGACAGGCAGGAAGTGAGGTGGAGAGGCAGGAAGTCAGGTGGAGAGGCAAGAAGTGGATACAGGAAGTTAGGTTCAGAGGCAGGGTGTGAGGTGGAGAGGGAGGAAGTGAATACAGGAAGTTACGTGGAGAGGCAGGAAGTGGATAGAGGAAGTCAGGTGGAGAGGCAAGAAGTAGATACAGGAAGTTTGGTTGAGAGGCAGGAAGTGAGGTGGAGAGGGAGGAAGCGAATAGAGGAAGTTAGGTGGAGAAGAAGGAAGTGAATACAGGAAATCAGGTGGAGAGGCAGGAAGTGAGGTGGAGAGGCAGGAACTGACGTGGAGAGGCAGGAAGTGGATACAGGAATTTAGGTGGAGAGACAAGAAGTGAGGTGGATAGCCAGGAAGTGGATACAGGAAGTGAGGTGGAGAGGCAGGAAGTCAGGTGAAGAGGCAAGAAATCAGGTGGAGAGGCAAGAAGTGGGTACAGGAAGTTAGGTTGAGAGGCAGGAAGTGAGGTGGAGAGGCAGGAAGTGGGTACAGGAAGTTAGGTTGAGAGGCAGGAAGTGAGGTGGAGAGGGAGGAAGTGAATACAGGAAGTCAGGTGGAGAGGCAGGAAGTGAATACAGGAAGTCAGGTAGAGAGGCAGGAAGTGAGGTGGAGAGGCAGGAACTGACGTGGAGAGGCAGGAAGTTGATACAGGAATTTAGGTGAAGAGACAGGAAGTGAGGTGGAGAGGCAGGAAGTGGGTACAGGAAGTTAGGTTGAGAGGCAGGAAGTGAGGTGGAGAGACAGGAACTGACATGGAGAGGCAAGAAGTGGATACAGGAATTTAGGTGGAGAGACAGGAAGTCAGGTGGAGAGATAGGAAGTGATAACAGGAAGTCATGTGAAGAGACAGTCAGTGGTGGCAGGAAGTGAGGTGGACAAACAGGGAGTGATGATAGGATTTAAGGTAGACAGACATTAAGTGGTAACAGGAAGTTAGGTGTAGAAACAGGAAGTAAGGTGGAGAGGCAGGAAGTGAAGACAGGAAGTTAAGTGGACAGACAAGAAGTGATGACAGGAAGTGCGGTAACAGGAAGTGACCTCCCTTCTCTGCCTCCTCCAGATCGGGGGGACCCACGCCCGGCCCGTCATCCTCCCCCCGGAGGTGGCCATCGGCGCCCTGGGCCGGATCCGCGTCCTGCCGCGGTTCGACGCCAAGGGGGGCGTGGTCTCGGCCCACATCATGAGCGTGGGCTGGTCGGCCGACCACCGGGTGGTGGACGGCGCCACCATCGCCCGGTTCTCCAACCTGTGGATCCGGTACCTGGAGAACCCGGGCGCCATGCTGCTGGACCTCAAGTAGAAGAAGAAGAAACACTTCCTGTTGCCACGGCAACGCCGCTCTGTTGTATTCATCTCGGTGCCTTTTCGAGAGAGGAGGGAAAGAAAGGGGGCGGGGCCAGACCGTCACACTCATGTTACTTCCTGTTTTGGATCTCGCCCGTTTGTTTTTCCAGTTTTGGTGTAAATGGGGCGGAGCCAGCATCTCACAATGGCTTTACTTCCTGTTTTTTATTCTTTTGGTCCCGCCCACCAATGCTCCATATTAGGTAAAAAGGGGGCGGGGGCCGTCCGTTCCCACTCATGTTACCACCTGTTTTTGATCCCGCCCACTTGTTTTACACAGTACATAAAAAGGGGCGGGGCATGTCTGAAAGAATTTCCTTATTGGATGTATTCCATATTAGGTAAAAAGTGGGCGGGACCAGTTTGTTAATTTCACACTTCCTGGTTTGACCCCACCATTTTACTATAATGTGTGTAAAAGTGGGCGGGGCCAGCCTCACACTCATGTCACCTCATTGTATTTAGACCCCGCCCATTAAGTCTATATATTAGGTGAAAGGGGGCGTGGTCAGATGAAAATACTCGTTACTTCCTTATTTGATCCCGCCCACTAATTTCCCGTATTGGGTGAAGAAACGGGGCGTGGCCTTTCTGACACAGCACTTCCTTATTGGTTATCTCTCGCTTGTTGCCATATAAGGTAAAAGTGGGCGTGGCTAGCACATCACTGACTGTACTTTTTTTTTTAAATCCTGCCCACCAAGGCTCCATATTTGGTGAAAAGGGGCGGGGCCACTGCACCACACTCACATGTATTCCTCTATTCTTTCATCCCCGCCCCTTTTCTCCTTATATGGAGCCTTGTGGGCGGGGTTTCCGCACAATATGGACCCTGTGTGTGTTTTACCGTTTGTTACATTTTGTTCTTTAAAGAGAAATAAAGACTTGATAGAACTGTGTGTGTGTGTGTGTGTGTATGTGTACGTTCACGTGCACGATGAAATCCGACACCAGGTAAGGCTTCAGACGTTTAATGCTAGCCTTCCTGCTAGCATGTAGCATGCGACAGTTAACATTACATTCAGATGAGAGCATGCAGCGAGAACCAGGAAGTGGATCCACCAATCAGAGCGCAGTAGCAGCAGCAGCACAGATGGGTCGCCGTGGCGACAGAGGGAGATATTCAAGCTAGTCTTTGTAGCGCCGCGCGTACGGGCTCTCCTCGGGGCCCTCGCGGTCCAGGAGGACGAGCGCCGTCTTGCGGCGGAGGCGGCGGGCGTCGGCGGGCGGGGCCTCGTCGTCGCCGTCGGCGGCGACAAGGGAGGAGGCGGGGCCTCGGCGCGGCCGGAAGCTGCTGTCGCCGCGGAGGCCGTCCCAGGGGTGGCGCTCGGAAAGGGGCGGGGCCTGCGGGAGGACGAGCGGCGGCGGGCTCACTCGAGCAGCGGCCATGCTAGTAGCGCTCATGCTAGTAGCGTTAGCGTGGGCGGTGGCCTTCTCGCGGATGGCCACCCACTTGGCGCGCGTCAGCGCGCTCTTGGGCGACACCGGCGGCGGGACCTGCGGCGGGGCCACGGGCCGCGGGTTGAACCTCCCATGATGCACTGCAGCGGCGGCGGGATAGAGCGGTGCCCGCGAGCCTTCCTCCTCCTCCTCCTCCTCCTCTTCGTCCTCCGCCGCCGCGGGGGAATCCAGGATTTGCACCGGCTTCACGCTCCGTCGCGCCGTGATGATGTCATCGTCGGCGGTCGCCCGCGGCAATGAGTTGCCGAAGGTCAGCATGGTCTCCTTGGCCATCGGGCTGCGCGGCGCCAGCAGCTCCACGTCCACGCTGGCCCGCTTCAGGCTGGAGGGCGGCGACGGCGGCGGCGAGCCCGCCCCCCGCCGCAGAGGCCCCGCCCCCAAAGACGGCGGCGAGGGGAGGGCGGCGGCGGCGGCGGTCGCCGCGGCGATCTCATCCTGGCTGGCCGAGGCGGAGGCGGGGCCCTTGCTGTAGACGGACTGGTGGCCGCGCTCCGTCAGCGCCCGCAGTGGGTCGTCCCGGCCCGGGGGCGGGGCCAGGGGCGCAGCGGGGAAAGGGGGCGGGGCCTCGCCGGACTTGAAGTTGGAGACGGCGTGGAGAGCCTGAGGGAGAGACAGGAAGTAGTGATGAAGCAGGAAGTGGTGACAGGAAGTAGTGTGAAAACAGGGAGTGATAATGAAACAGGAAGTAGTGATGAAACAGGAAGTGATGCAACAGCAACCAGTGACAAAACAGGAAGTGATGACAGTAGCAATGATGCACGAAGTGGAAACGGAGTGTTGATGTAACAGGAAGTAGTGACAAAACAGGAAGTGATGTAACAGCAACAGTGACAAAACAGGAAGTGATGACAGCAATGACACAGGAAGTGATGACAGGAAGTAGTGATGACACAGGAAGTGATAATACAGGAAGTGCAAACAGGGAGTGTTGATGAAACAGGAAGTAATGACAATAAAGGAAGTAGTCATGAAACAGGAAGTAGTGATGACACAGGGAGTGATGATACAGGAAGTGGTGACAGGCTGTAATGTTGAAACAGGCAGTGGAAACAGGGAGTGTTGATGAAACAGGAAGTGGTGACAAAACAGGTAGTGATCTGAGAGGAAGTGACTACAGGAAGTGGTGATGAAATAGGAAGTGGTGAAAGAAAGTGGTGACAGGAAGTAGAGAGGAAACAGGAAATAGTCCAGGCTGGAAGTGATGACAAGAAGTAGTGATGAGACAGGAAATGATGTCAGGAAGTAGAGATAGAACCTGTTTTATCTCTACTTCCTACCTCCTGAAGTTAAGAAAAAAAAAGGAAGTACTGATGAAACAGGAAGTGATGAAACAAAGTGGTGACAGGAAGTAGTGATGAAATACGAAGTGATTAGACAGGAAGTGACTACAGGAAGTGGTGATAAATTAGAAGTGATGACAGGAAGTGATGTCAGGAAGTAGAGATGGGACAGGAAGTTGACAATGAGGAAGTAGTGATGAAACAGGAAATATTAAAACAAAGTGGTGACAGAAAGTAGAGAGGAAACAGGAAGTAGTGATGAAATAGGAAGTGATTAGACAGGAAGTGACTACAGGAAGTAGTGATGAAATTAGAAGTGATGACAGGAAGTGATGTCAGGAAGTAGTTGGAACAGGAAGTTGACAAGAAGAGACAGGAAGTAGTGATGGAAAACGAAGTTAAGAAAAAGGAAGTAGTGACAGGAAGTAGTGATGAAACAGGAAGTAGGGGTGGAACAGGAAGTTAAGAAAAAGGGAGTAGTGACAGAAAGTAGGGATGAAACGAAGTAGAGATGGAACAGGAAGTTAAGATACAGGAAGTAGAGAGGAAACAGGAAGTAGATAAATAGAAAGTGCTAGTAACAGGATGTGATGATGACATTAGAAGTGATGACAGGAAGTGATGTCAGGAAGTATAGATGGGACAGGAAGCTGAGAATAAGGAAGTAGTCATGAAACAGGAAGTGCTGAAACAAAGTGGTGACAGGAAGCAGAGAGGAAACAGGAAGTGACTCGGCTGGAAGTGATGACAGTAAGTTGAGATGAAACAGGAAGTTAAGATAAAGGAAGTAGTGACAGGAAGTAGTGATGAAACAGGAGGTACAGATGGAACAGGAAGTTAAGATAAAGGAAGTAGAGAGGAAACAGGAAGTGCTGAAACAAAGTGGTGACAGGAAGCAGAGAGGAAACAGGAAGTGACTTGGATGGAATTGATGACAGGAAGTTGAAATAAAACAGGAAGTTAAGATAAAGGAAGTAGAGGAAACAGGAAGTGCTCAAACAAAGTGGTAACAGGAAATGGTGATGAAATGGGAAGTGATTAGACAAGAAGTGACAAGAGGAAGTGGTGATGAAATTAGAAGCAATGGCAGGAAGTGATGTCAGGAAGAATATATGGGACAGAAAGTTGACAATAATGAGTGACAGGAAGTAGTGATGAAACAAGGAGTGGTGACAGGAAGTGATGTCAGGAAGTAGAGATGGAACAGGAAGTTGAGCTTAAGGATTGACAGGAAGTAGTGATGAAACAGGAAGTAGAGATGGAACAGGAAGTTAAGATAAAGGAAGTAGAGAGGAAACACGAAGTGATGAAACAAAGTGGTGACAGGAAGTTAGACAAAACAGGAAGTAGTGATGAAATAGAAGTTAGACAGTTAGTGACTACAGGAAGTAGTGATGATATTAGAAGTGATGACAGGAAGTGATGTTAGGAAGTAGAGTTGGAACAGGAAGTTCACAATTAGGAGAGAAAGAAAGTAGTGATGAAACAGGAAGTAGAGATGGAACAGAAAGATAAGAAAAAGGTAGGAGAGAGGAAACAGGAAGTGATGAAACAACATGGTGACAAGAAGTAGAGAGGAAACAGGAAGTGATGAAACAGGAAGTGACTTGTGTGGAAGTGATGGCAGGAAGTTGAGATGAAACAGGAAGTGATGAAACAGGAAGTGGTGACATGTCACCGCTTCGTCACTACTAGTGATGAAACAGGAAGTGATGAAACAGGAAGTAGAGGTGGAACAGGAAGTTGAGATAAAGGAAGTAGAGAGGACACAGGAAGTGATTAAACAAAGTGGTGACAGGAAGTAGAGACAAAACTGGAAGTAGTAATGAAATAGGAAGTTATTAGACAGTTAGTGACTACAGGAAGTAGTGATGATATTAGAAGTGATGACAGGAAGTGATGTCAGGAAGTAGAGTTGGAACAGGAAGTTGACAATAAGGAGAGAAAGAAAGTAGTGATGAAACAGGAAGTAGAGATGGAACAGAAAGTTAAGAAAAAGGTAGTAGAGAGGAAACAGGAAGTGGTGAAACAACATGGTGACAAGAAGTAGAGAGGAAACAGGAAGTAGAGAGGAAACAGGAAGTGATGAAACAGGAAGTGACTTGTCGGGAAGTGATGGCAGGAAGATGAGATGAAACAGGAAGTGATGAAACCGGAAGTGGTGACATGTCACCGCTTCGTCACTACTAGTGATGAAACAGGAAGTGATCAGACAGAAACTGATTCAACCAGAAGCAGTGATGAAACAGGAAGTGATGAAACAGGAAGCAGCACTGAAACAGGAAGCCTCTCGGCCCCGCCCACCAGGTAGGCAGCCACGAAGGCTCCGATCAGGAAGCCCACGTAGACGTCGACCGGGTGGCTGCGGTGCTGCGTGATCTGCGTCAGGCCGCTCATCGCCGCGGCGACGGCGAACGCAAACACCAGCAGCGGCTTCAGCAGCTTGCTGCCGTCCGGGAGGGCGGAGTTAAAGTACATCTGGGGGGGGGAAACAACAACAGGTAAACCACAACAAGATGATGACAGGAAGTTTAAAAAAAACACAAGCAGGTTGTTTGTTGTTGTTTTTGTTTGTTTCTCACCGAGACGTAAACGGCGGCGTACGCCGACAGGGTGGCGTGTTGGGACGGGAACGTCTTCCTGTTTGGGGTGATCACAACAACATGGTAAACAACAACATAGTAAACAACAACAACATGGTAAATAAAAGAAGCAACAACATTTACAAAATGGTAAACAACACAAAAAACATGGCAAATAAAATCAACATGTAAACAATGGCAACAACATGGTAAACAACTACAAAAATATGGTAAACATTAAATAACAACAAAACAACATGATAAACAACCACAACAATATGGTAAACATATTACATAACCAAATATGATAAATAACGACAACATGATAAACAACAAAATCAACATGGTAAACAATGACAACTTGGTGAACAACTACAAAAATATGGTAAACATACTAAATAACAACAACAAAACAACATGGTAAACAAAGAAAAGGGTAACACAATGATCAACGAAAATAACAAAATAAACAAAAACAGCATGGTAAACAACAACATGGTAAACAACAACAAACAACAAAAATTGTAAACAACAGCAACATGGTAAACAACAAAAGACAAAAAAGTGGTCAAGAACAACAAAACAACATGGTAAACAACAACAAAAAAATACCACAATAAATAACAAAATAGAACAACATGGTAAACAAGAAGGAAACAACATGGTACACAACTAAAAACAGATGAAAAAACAAACATAACAAAAATAAGCAAAAACAGTTGGTGCGGTGGAAGGTATTTGAGACGAGTGGGCGGAATCTTTTGAGATCAGTGGGCGGAGTTAGATAATTATGAATAGGGGCGTGGCTACTTAATAAGTGGGCGGAGTTAGACGATAATAGAGCCATGGGCGGGGTCTTGAGAAATGAGTGGGTGGAGCTGGAAGATAATAAAGAGTAGAGGGCGTGGCTAGAAGATAATAGAGGGGGAAATGGGCGTGGCAAGAAAATGAAATCTGAGTAGTGGGCGTGGCTAGAAGTCAAACTGAACGTGGAAAAGTATTAAATAACAAAACAACATGGTAAACAAAAGCAAAAACGTGGTAAACATTTTAAATAACAGCAAAACCACATGTAAACAACAACATGGTAAGCAATGACAACATGATAAACAACTACAAACATGTGGTAAACATATTAAATAACAACAACAAAACCACATGGCAGACAACAAAAAAACAAGAAAAATCACATGATAAACATGGTAAACAACAAAAATAATGGTAAACAACAACAAAATGGTAAAAAACTAAATTAATGGTAAACCAAAAAAATTGCAAACAACAACAACATAGTAAACAACAAAATATTAGTACATAATGACATAGTAAACAACATTGTAAACAAAAAATTATGGTAAACAACATAGTAAACAACAAAAACAATAGTAAATAAAAAACATGACAGCAAACAACAACATAGTAAACAAAATAATAGTAAATAACATAGTAAACACCAAAATTAATGTTCAACAACAACAACATGGTAAACAAAAAATAATGGTAAACAACAACATAGTAAACAACAAAATTGTAAACAACAAAAGCAATGTTAAACAATAACAACATGGTAAACAACAAAATAATAAACAACAACATGGTAAAGAACAAAAATAATTGTAAACAACAACATAGTAAACAACAAAAATAATAGTAAACAAGAACATAGTATACAACAAAAGCATTGTTAAACAATAACAACATGGTAAACAATACAAATAATGGTAAACAACAGCATAGTAAACTACAAAATAATGGTAAACAATAACAACATGGTAAACAACACAAACAATAGTAAATAAAAAATGATAGCAAACAACAACGTAGTAAAAATCAAAAATAATAGTAAACAAAAACATAGTAAACTACAAAATAACGGTAAACAATAACAACATGGTAAACAACACAAACAATAGTAAATAAAAAATGATAGCAAACAACAACAACATAGTAAACAACAAAAACAATAGTAAACAAGAACATAGTACACACCAAAAGCAATGTTAAACAATAACAACATGGTAAACAACAAAAATAATGGTAAACAACAACATAGTAAACAACAAAACAACAGTAAATAAAAAGATGACAGCAAACAACAACATATTAAACAACAAAAGTAATATTAAACAATAACAACTTGGTAAACAACAAAAATAATGGTAGACAACAAAATTGTAAACAACAAAAACAATAGCGAATAAAAAAGATAGCAAACAACAACATAGTAAACAACAAAAACAATAGTGAATAAAAGAATGATAGCAAACAACAACAACAACACAGTAAACAACAAAGATCATAGTAAATAACAACAACATAGTAAACAACAAAATTATAGTAAACAACAACATATTACACAACAAAAGCAATGTTAAACAATAACAACATGGTAAACAACAAAAATAATGGTAAACAACCAAATAATAGTAAACAACAGCATAGTAAACAAAAAAGTAATGGTAAACAACAACTTAGTAAACGACAAAAGCAATGTTAAACAATGACAACATAGTAAACAACAAAAATAATAATAAACAACAACAGTAAAAAACAAAAGCAATGTTAAACAATAACATAGTAAACAAGACAATAATGGTTAACAACAGCAACAACAAAAATAAACAAAAAAGCAACAGCAGTGAAAGATATTTCAGACTAGTGGGCGGAGCTAGACGATAGAGTAGAGGGCGTGGCTAGTCGATAAGTCCCGCAGGGATAATGGACAGCAGTGGGCGGGGCCCGGGCGGGGAATCAGAGGGCGTGGCCAACGCCCACCTGGCGGCCGCGAGGGCGTGCTGGTCCGTCCCCGAGCAGATGGCGGCGCTGACGAGGCGCTGGCGCTCGCACGACGCCCCCGCCAGGGTGTAGTTGGGCTTGCAGACGGTGAGGAAGAAGGGCGCCGGGTAGCCGGTGCACAGCTGGAGCACATCGGTCAGCAGGGCGGTGCAGCACAGGCCGAACAGGTGGACGCCTGGAGAGAGAGAGAGGGAGAGAGAGAGAGAGAGAGAGAGAGAGAGAGAGAGAGAGAGAGAGAGAGAGAGAGAGAGAGAGAGAGACAGAGAGAGAGAGAGAGAGACAGAGAGAGAGAGAGAGAACAGCTTATAAATTCATATAAATTGGAAAAAAAGATGTAATCATAAAAAATAAAAATTAAGATTACTGAAAAATAAAAATAAAAAATAAAAATATGACCCTACATAAATAAAATCTAAAATTATAACAGATATTAAATAAAAATATTCAAATAAAATGACATAATGGAATAAAATATAATAAAATTGCATAAAAATAAAAATATATTACATGAATAAAATCGAAAATTACAACAGAAATGAAATAGAAATATTTAAAAAAATGTAAGCAAATATTAAATCAATTTAAAAAAAAATTACATAAAAATAATAATGAAAATATAATGTTACATAAATAAAATCTAAAATCAGGACAGAAATGAAATACAAAGATTTAAATAAAATTAAATAATGGAATAAAATATCATAAAATTACATACAAATAACAATAAAAATATAACCTTACATAAATAAAATCTAAAATTATAACAGAAATGAAAGAAAAATATTTAAATAAAATTAAATCATCAAAAAATATGATAATATTACAAAAAAAATAAAATGAAAATATAACATTGCATGAATAAAATCTAAAATTACAACAGAAATGAAAAAATAAAAAATGAAAAAAATGGAATTAAAAAATAAATGAAATCTAAAATTGCAACAGAAATTAAATAAAAATAATTTTTTAAAAACGGAAACAAAACCTAATTAATTAAATAAAATTACATAAAAATAAAATATACAATAAAAAGAAATGAGAAAATGAAAATATCAACATTAAAAGAAATAAAGTGAATTAAAAAATACATCAATAAACAAAATATAACAGACAAGTGAAAAATTAATAAATAAAATACATGTAATAAAAATAGAATATTTAAATAAAACAAAAACATAGAATAAAAGAAAAAATAAAAAAATATAAAAAAATAAATTACGTAAAAATTAAAATAAAAATCAGAATAAGACAAAACAGAAAAAAATAAACAAATAAAATACAAAAATTATAATTCTAATATGAAACCAAAATTACATAAAAATTGAAAAGTGAAAAAAATATTGAAAAAATAAAAACCACATAAATGAATTAGGATAAAAGAAGAAAGTAAATAAATAAATATAAACAACAACAAAAAAATGTACATAAAACTTAAAAAGTAAAAAAAATTGAAACAATCCAAATGACTTAAATGAATTTGGAAAAACACAATTAAAAGAATAAATAAATAAAAAATAATAAATAATAAATAAAAAAATAAAGAATACAAATATAAACAACAACAAAACAATACATAAAAATTAAAAAGTAAAAAAAAACATTGAAAAATACAAATGACTTAAATGAATTATAAAAAAAACAAGTAAAAGAATAAATAAATAAAAATAATGAATAAAATAATTAAAAATAAAATATAAACAACAACAAGAAAATACAAAAAAATTAAAAGTCAAAAAAATATTGAAAAAATACAAATGACTTCAATGAATTTGGAAAAAAAACAAGTAAAATAATAAGTAAACAAATATATATACAAATAAGTAATAAATGAATAAAAATTAGAAATGTAAACAACAAAAAATAAGAATAGTATAAAATAAACATAATTAAAAGCAAATCTCACCCACGAAGCGCACCGTCCGCCTCAGGAAGGCGTTGAATCCGCAGGAGCCAGGAGCCAAACGGCGGCGCTGCCAGCGCAGCTGCAGGCAGTAGAGGGCGCCCTCCACTAGCATGATCTGAGGTCAAAGGTCACAGGTCACAGGTCAGCCAGAGGTCACAGGTCACAGGTCACAGGTGGTTCAACCACATGATCAACATGAGAACACGGTAAAGCGACAAATGCAACAGAAGTAAAAACAGTATGGTCAACAACAAAAACAACAACATGGTAAACAACAACAATAAAAACAACATGGTAAACAACGACAACGATGAAAACATAATTGTTAAACAACAAAAACAACATGGTAAACAACAACAGTAAAAACAACATGGTAAACAACAAAAACAACAACATGGTAAAGAACAATAAAAACAACATGGTAAACAACGACAACGATGAAAACACAATTGTTTAAAAATGAGGACAACAGCATAGAAAAACAACAAAAACAACATGGTAAACAACAATAACAAAAACAACATGGTAAACAACAAAACAACATGGTAAATGACAACATGGCAGAACAACAAAAACAACAGGGTAAACAACAACAATAAAAACATTGTAAACAACGATAAAAACAACATGTAAACAACAACAAAACCAACAACATGGTAAACGACAGTAATAAAAACAACATGGTGAACTACAACAAAAACAACAACATGGTAAACAAAAATAAAAACATGATAAACAATGACAAAACAACATGGTAAAAAACAAAAAAAACAACAACATGTTAAACAACAACAACAAAAACAGTAAACAACGATACAAACAACATGGTTAATGACAAAAAAGTCGAAAAACCACCTGGTAAACGACGACAACATCAAAAACAACAACAAAAACAACAGGGTAAACAACAACAATAAAAACATTGTAAACAACGATAAAAACAACATGTAAACAACAACAAAACCAACAACATGGTAAACGACAGTAATAAAAACAACATGGTGAACTACAACAAAAACAACAACATGGTAAACAACAATAAAAACATGATAAACAATGACAAAACAACATGGTAAAAAACAAAAAAAACAACAACATGTTAAACAACAACAACAAAAACAGTAAACAACGATACAAACAACATGGTTAATGACAAAAAAGTGGAAAAACCACCTGGTAAACGACGACAACATCAAAAACAACAACAAAAACAACACGGTAAACAACAACAACAAAAACAACATGGCAAACAACAATAAAAAACAACATGATAAACAATAATAAAAACAACATGCTAAACAACAACAACAATGAAAACATGGCCAACAACAAAAACAACATGGTAAAAAACAACAATTTAAACAACATGGTAAACAAAGACAACATGAAAAACAACAACGAAAGAAACAACATGGTAAACGACAACATGGAAAAACGAAAACAAAAACAACATGGTAAACAACGACAACATGAAAAACAACATTGCACATAACATAAACAACAACATGGTAAGAACAACAACAACAACAGCAACATGGTAAACAACAATAAAAACAACATGGTAAATGACAACAGGAAAAACAACAACAAAAACAACAACATGGTAAACGACAACATGGAAAAACACAAACAATAACAACATGGTGAAAAACAACAACAATTACAACATGGTAAACAATGACAACATGAAAAACAACAACATGGCGAATGACGACATCAACATGGAAAAACAAAAGCATCGTAAACAACACCAACAATAAAAACATCATAAACAACAAAAACAACACCATGCCAAACAACAGCAACTTGCTAAACGAAAAGAACATCATGACGCTTGGCCCAGGGGTCAGAGGTCGAAGGGGTTTCGGGGTCAGGGGTCAGGGGTCAGGGGGCGGGGCTCACCGACGCGGCGGGGCCGGAGAAGACCAGGCTGAGCAGCATGAGCGTGGGGACCAGCTGCTCGCCGCCCGACACGTAGGGCTTACTGAGGCTGCGGTCGAAGCAGCGGAACGGCAGCGCCGCCGGCTGCAGGAGGTCCGTCATCTCCAGCAGGTACAGGGACAGCAGAGAGGACGCCACCAGGGGGAGCTGCAGAGCGGGAGAGAGAGACACAGAGAGAGACAGGAGGTGAGGGAGGAGGCCACCAGGGGGAGCTAGAGAGAGAGAGACACAGAGAGAGACAGGAGGTGAGGGAGGAGGCCACCAGGGGGAGCTAGAGAGAGAGAGACACAGAGAGACAGAGAGAGAGAGAGGTGGTGAGGGAGGAGGCCACCAGGGGGAGCTAGAGAGCGGGAGAGAGAGACACAGAGAGAGACAGGAGGTGAGGGAGGAGGCCACCAGGGGGAGCTGGAGAGGAGAGAGAGACACAGAGAGAGACAGGAGGTGAGAGAGGACGCCACCAGGGGGAGCTGCAGAGCGGGAGAGAGAGACACAGAGAGAGACAGGAGGTGAGGGAGGAGGCCACCAGGGGGAGCTGGAGAGAGAGAGACACAGAGAGACAGAGAGAGAGAGAGGAGGTGAGGGAGGAGGCCACCAGGGGGAGCTGCAGAGGGGGAGAGAGACAAAGAGACACAGAGAGAGAGAGGTGAGGGAGGAGGCCAAAAGGGGGAGCTACAGAGAGAGAGAGAGAGAGAGAGAGAGAGAGAGAGAGAGAGAGAGAGAGAGAGAGGCCACCAGGGGGAGCTACAGGGGAGAGAGAGAGACACAGAGAGAGACAGGAGGTGAGGGTGGAGTTAAAGAGGGAGGAGTTAAAGGGGAGGTGTAAAAGGGGAGGAGTTAAAGAGGAGGAATTAAAGGGGAGGAGTTAAATGTGGAGTCAAAAGGGGAGGAGTTAAAGCGAGGAGTCTATTTTAAAAAAGGGAAGCGGTCGCCTTTAGAAGTGGGCGGGGCCTCGGGAAAGTGGGAGGGGTCTTTTTTTTTGTAAAGTGGGCGGGGCCTCACCTCCACGAAGTAGAAGCAGGGCAGCAGGCTGAGCGCCACCGAGGGGAGCTTCTTTGGCTTCTCCGGCACCATCATCATCATCATCCTCACTCCGCGCTGCGGGATCAAGTCAGGATCAAGTCAGGATCAATTAAACCGAATCATATTAAATCCAGGCTAAATTAATAAAAAAATAAATCCAAATTAAAATAATCGTCACATTAAAGTCAGGCTAAATTAAGCTCATAATCTGAATAAATCCAGGCTAAGTTAATATTAACTTCAGGTTCAATTAAACTAATTATCTGAATAAATTCAGGATAAATTAATATTCATTCCAGGCTAAGTTATTATTAAATTCAGGCTTGATTAAGCTTGAAATCAGAAGAAGTTCAGGCTAAATTAATATTAAATTCAGGCTAAATTAAGCTAACATTCAGAAAAAAAATCAGGATAAATTAATACTAAATGCAGGCTTCATTAAGCTAATGTTGAAAATGAAGTCGGGATAAATTAATATTAAATTCAGGATAAGTTTAGCTAATAATCAGAAAAAAATCCAAGATAAATTAAGCTAATATTGGTAATAAATTCAGGCTAAATTAATCTAATAATCAGAAAAAAAATCAGGATAAATTAACATTAGATTCAGGATATATCAAGCTTATATTGAAAATAAATTCAGGCTAAATTAATTTTAAATTCAGGATACATTTAGCTAATAGTCTGAATAAATTCAGGCTAATTTAATATTAACTTCAGGTTAAATTAAACTAATAATCTGAATAAATTCAGGCTAAGTTAATATAAACTTCAGGTTCAATTAAACTAATAATCTGAATAATTTCAGGATAAATTAATATTCATTCCAAGCTAAGTTATTATTAAATTCAGGCTTAATTAAGCTTGAAATCAGAAGAAGTTCAGGTTAAATTAATACTAAATTCAGGCTAAATTAAGCTAATATTCACAAAAAAAATCAGGATAAATTAATACTAAATGCAGGCTTGATTAAGCTAATGCTGAAAATGAAGTCGGGATAAATTAATATTACATTCAGGATATATCAATTTAATATTGAAAATAAATTCAGGCTAAGTTAATATTAAATTCAGGATAAATTTAGCTAATAATCAGAAAAAAATCCAAGATAAATTAATCTAATAATCAGAAAAAAATCAGGCTAAATTAATATTAAATTCAGGCTAAGTTAAGCTAATGATCAGAATAAATTCAGGATAAATTAATATTAAATCCAGGCTAAGTTTGGCTAATAATCAGAAAAACTCAAGATAAATTAAGCTAATATTGGAAATAAATTCAGGCTAAATTAAGCTAATATTCAGAAAAAAAATCAGGATAAATTAATACTAAATGCAGGCTTAATTAAGCTAATGTTGAAAATGAAGTCAGGATAAATTAACATTAGATTCAGGATATATCAAGTTTATATTGAAAATAAATTCAGGCTAAATTAATTTTAAATTCAGGATAAATTTAGCTAATAATCAGAAAATAAATCAGGAAAAATTAACCTAACATTGGAAATAAATTCAGGCTAAATTTAGCTGATAATCAGAAAAAATTCAAAATAAATTAAGCTAATTTTGAAAATTAAGTCAGACTGAATTCAAATTAAAGTCAGGCTAAATTAGTCTAATAATCAGAAAAAAATCAGGATAAATCTGTATTAAAAACAGGCTAAACTAATCTTGAAACCAGGCTAAATTAAGCTGATATTCAAAATAAATTCAGGCTATATTAATATTAAAGTCAGGCTAGTTTAAGCTAATAGTCAGATTAAACTCAGGCTAAATTTAGCTAATAATCAGAAAAAAAAAATCAGGTTAAATTAAGCTCATATTGGAAATAAATTCAGGCTAAATTAATCTAATAATCAGAAAAAAAATCAGTCTAAATTAATATCAAATCAGGCTTAACTAAGCTAATTGTGAAAATAAAGTCAGGCTAATTTAATATTGCATTCAGGCTAAATTTAGCTAATCATCAGAAAAAAAATCCAAGATAAATTAAGCTAATATTAGAAATAAAATCAGGCTAAATTAACATCAAATTCAGGCTAAGTTAATCTAATAGTCAGAAAAAAAATCAGGTTTAATTAATATTAAATTAGGCTTAATTAAGCTCATTTGGAAAATAAAGCCAAGCTAAATTCAGGCTAAATTTAGCTAATAATAATCAGAAAAAAATCACGATAAATAAAGCTAATACTGTAAATTAATTCAGGCTAAATTAATATTAAATCAGGCTTAATTAAGCTAATTTTGGAAATAAAGTCAGGCTAAATTAATAGCAAATTCAGGATAATTTAAGCTAATAATCATATTAAATTAAGGCTAACTTAATATTAAATTCAGGCTAAATTTATCTAATAATCAGAAAAAAATCACGATAAATCAATTTTAAATTCAGGATAATTTAAGCTAAAAATCTGATTAAATTGAGGCTAATTTAAGATAATAATCCTAAAAGTTCAGGCTAAATTAAGCTAATATTGTAAATGAATTCAGGCTAAATTAATATTAAATTCAGGCTAAATCTAAACAGAAAAAAAATCAGGCTAATTTAAGCTAATCCTCAGGTCAAATTAAGGCTAATTTAATATTAAATTGAGGCTAAAGTTAGCTAATAATCAGGAAAAAATCTAAATAAATTAAGCTAAAATTGGAAATGAACTCAGGCTAAATTAATATTAAATTCAGGCTTAATTAAGCTAATAATCCAAATAAATTCAGGACAAAGTAATATTAAATTCAGGCTAATTTAAGATAACAATCAGATTAAATTAAGGCTAATTTACTCAGGCTAAATTTAGCTAATCATCAGAAAAAAAATTCAGGATAAATTAAGCTAACATTGGAAATGCATTAAGGATAAATTAATCCAGTAATCACAAAAAAATTCAGGATGAATTACTATTAAATCAGGCTTAATTAAGCTAAATTTGAAAATAAAGTCAGGCTAAATTAATATCAAATTCAGGCTAAATTTAGATAATAATCAGAAAAAAATCAGGCTAAATTAATATTAAATCAGGCTTAATTAAGCTAATTTTGGAAATAAAGTCAGGCTAAATTAATATGAAATTCAGGATAATATAAGCTAATAATCACATTAAATTAAGGCTAACTTAATATTAAACTCAGGCTAAATTTAGCTAATAATCATCAGAAAAAATTCTGGTTACATTTATATTAAATCAGGCTTAATTGAGCTAATTTTGAAAATAAAGTCAGGCTAAATTAATCCAATAATCAGAAAAAAAATCAGGCTAAATTAATTTTAAATCAGGCTTAATTAAGCTAATTTTGGAAATAAAGTCAGGCTAAATTAATATGAAATTCAGGATAATTTAAGCTAATAATCATATTAAATGAAGGCTAAATTAATATCAAATTCAGGCTAATTTAAGAAAATAATCAGAAAAAATTCTGGTTAAATTTATATTAAATCAGGCTAAATTTAGCTAATACTGGAAATAAATTCAGACTTCATTTAGGTAATAATCAGAATAAAGTCTGGATAAATTAATATTAATTTCAGGATAAGCTAATACTGAACTCAGGCTAAATTAACATTACATTCAGGATAATTTAAGCTAATAATCAGAATAAATTCAGGATAAATTAATCCTACATTCACATCAAACTCAGGTGCAAACCCATCTCAAGCTTGGCTAACCAGCACACACACACACACACACACACACACACACACACACACACACACACACACACACACACGCTTTGTTCCCGCCACATCAGGTCTGAGCCGCAGCGACAGGACCGCAGTGTGTGTGTGTGTGTGTGTGTGAGAGAGAGAAATCCAGCAGACATACCGCGACGCAGCTCTGCGGCACACACACACGCACGCACGCACACGCACACGCGCGCACGGCGGCTCACCTCAGACCGTCTCCACGTTCGAGTCCGCGTCCCGGCGACACACACACATTACACACGCACGCACACTCGCACACACACACACACACACTGCTGCGCTGCTCCGGCGGCTGCTGCTGCTGCTGCTAAATGTGTGTGTGTGTGTGTGTGTGTGTGTGTGTGTGTGGGAGGCAGCGCCGCGTCTGATTGGCCGGCGGACCTGGAGACGTGTGACGTCATCGCTCCACCTGGAGCTGAGAGAGAGAGAGAGAGAGAGAGAGAGAGAGAGAGAGAGAGAGAGAGAGAGAGAGAGAGACGGAGGGCTGGGAGAGGGGGCGGGGCCTGTGGCGGTGGTGGTGGGAGGGGCTTCACGGAGATGGGAGGGGCATTTGGAAAAGGGGGCGTGGTCTTTTTAGATTCAGATAAAAGTCAGGCTAAATCCAGGCTCAATGGAGGATTAAGTCAGGCTAAACTGGGACTAAATTGAGGCTTCTTTCAGGTTAAGGTCAGGATAAATCCAGGCTTAATTGAGATTAAAGTCAGGCTAAAGCTAGGAAAAACTGAGATTAAAGTCAGGCTAAATTGTTACTAAATTCAGGCTTAAATTCAGTTTTAAGTCAGACTAAATCCAGGCTAAATTGAGATTAAAGTCAGGCTAAAGCTAGGAAAAACTGAGATTAAAGTCAGGCTAAATTGAAACCAAACTCAGGCTAATTCAGGTTAAACTCAGGCTAAATCCAGGAAAAACTGAGATCAAAGTCAGACTAATTCCAGGCTAAATTGAGATTAAAGTCAGGCTAAATTGATACTAAACTCAGGCTAAATTCAGGTTGAAGTCAGACTAAATCCAGGCTAAACTGAGATTAAAGTCAGGCTAAATCCAGGCAAAACTGAGATTAAAGTCAGGCTAAAGCCAGACTACATTCAGGCTAAATTCAGGTTAACATAAAACCAATTTCAGGCTAAATTGAGATTAAAGTTAGGCTAAATTCTGGCTAAATTCATCTTAAAATTGAGCTAATTCCAAATTAAATTGAGATTAAAGTCAGGCTAAAGCCAGACTACATCCAGTCTAAATTCAGGTTAACATAAAACCAAATTCAGGCAAAATTTTGATTAAAGTCAGGCTAAATTGAAACCAAACTCAGGCTAATTCAGGTTAAAGTCAGGATAAATCCAGGATCAATTGAAAATAGAGTCAGGCTAAACTGATACTAAACTCAGGCTAAATTCAGATTGAAGTCAGGCTAAATCCAGGCTAAATTGAGATTAAAGTCAGGCTAATTTGAGACTAAATTCAAGCTAAATTCAGGTTAAAGTCAGGATAAATCCAGGCTAAACTCAGGGTAAAATTAGGATAAATCCAGGCTCAATTGAGATTAAAGTCAGGCTACATTGATACTAAACTCAGGCTAAATTCAGGTTGAAGTCTGACTCAATTCAGGCTAAATTGAGAATTAGGTCAAGCTAAAGTTAGACTAAATTGGGACAAAATTCTGGCTATATTCAAGTTAAAGTCAGGCTAAATTGAGACTGAACTCAGGCTAAATCCAGTCTAAACTGATATTAAAGTCAGGCTAATTTGAGGCTAAATTAAAGCTAAATTCAGGTTAAAGTCTGGATACATCCAGGCTGAATTGAGATTAAAGTCAGGCTAAAGCCAGACTACATTTAGGCCAAATTCAGGTTAAAGTCAGGATAAATCCAGGCTCAATTGAAAATAGAGTCAGGCTAAACTGATACTAAACTCAGGCTAAATTCAGTTTGAAGTCAGGCTAAATCCAGGCTAAATTGAGATTAAAGTCAGGCTAATTTGAGACTAAATTCAAGCTAAATTCAGGTTAAAGTCAGGATAAATCCAGGCTAAACTCAGGGTGAAGTCAGGATAAATCCAGGCTCAATTGAGATTAAAGTCAGGCTAAATTGATACTAAACTCAGGCTAAATTCAGGTTGAAGTCAGACTAAATCCAGGCTAAATTGAGATTAAAGTCAGGCTAAAGCCAGGAAAAACTGAGATTAAAGTCAGGCTAAATTTAAACCAAACTCAGGCTAATTCAGGTTATAGTCAGGATAAATCCAGGCTCATTTGAAATTTAAGTCAGGCTAAAGCCAGACTAAATGGAGACTAAATTCAGGATAAGTTCACATTAAAGTCAGGCTTAATAGAGGCTAAATTGAGATTAAATCCAGGTCAAATTCAGGCTAATGTCAGGCTAAATCAAAACTAAATTCAGGCTAAATTGAGATCAAAGTCAGGCTAAAGCCAGACTAAATGGAGACTAAATTCAGGCTAAGCTCATGTTAGAGTCAGGCTTAATAGAAGCTAAATAGAGGTTAAATTCAGGTTAACATCAGGCTTAATTCAGGCTAAATTGAGACAAATTTCAGGCTTAATCCGGGATAAATTGAGACAAATGCAGACTAAATTCAGGCTGAGTTCATGTTAAAGTCAGGCTTATCAGAGGCTAAATTCAGACTAAATTCAGGCTAATTTCAGGTTAACAACAGAGTTAATTCAGGCTAAATTGAGACTAAAATGAGGCTAAATTCAGATTAAAGTCAGGCTTAAATTAGGCTAAATTGAGACCAAATTCAGACTAAATTGAGGTTAAATTCAGATTAAAGTCAGGCTTCATTCAGGCTAATTTGAGACTAATTTCAGGCTAAATTCAGATTAACGACAGGCTTAATTCAGGCTAAATTCAGGGTAAATTGAGGTTTAATTCAGATTAAAGTCAGGCTCAATTTAGGCTAAATTAAGACTAAATTCAGGCTAAATTGAGGTTAAATTCAGGTTAACGACAGGCTTAATTCAGGCTAAATTCAAGCTACATTGAGGTTAAATTCAGATTAAAGTCAGGCTTAATTTAGGCTAAATTAAGACTAAATTCAGGCTAAATCGAGACTAAATTCAGGCTAAATTGAGGTTAAATTCAGATTAAAGTCAGGCTTATTTTAGGCTAAATTGAGACTAAATTCAGGCTAAATTCAGGTTAAATTGAGATTAAAGTCAGGCTTAAATTAGGCTAAATTGAGACTAAATACAGGCTAAATTGAGATTAAACTCAGATTAACGACAGGCTTAACTCAAGCTAAATTGAGACTAAATTCAAGTTTAATCCAGGCTAAATTTAGATTAAAGTCAGGTTAGATTAAGACTGAATTCGGGCTATATTCAAAGTCCTTTAATAAAATCAACATTCAAAACAAACTTTATTTACACAGGCAGTAAAAACAGTTGGATCCAGTCCGGGGGGGGTCTGATCCGGTCCTGGGGGGTCCGGTCCGGGGGGGGGGGGGGGGGGGGGGGTCTCTCAGGCGGTGGCGGGGGGGATCCTCCTCCACAGCCCCCGCAGAGGCAGTTCTTGATCCAGCGCTGCTCCCACTGCTTCATGGCGCTGGTCTTGTTGGGCGAGCGCAGCATGGTGACGCAGCCGCACCTGCAGGAGAGGGAGGGGGCGGGGCCACAGCAGTGACGTCAGCAAAGGGGGGAGGGGCCAACAGGGGAACAGGGGGCGGAGCAAGTTAAAGGGGGGGGGAAATAAAGGAAGCTTAAGAGGAGAGGAAATACGACAGGGGGCGGGGCTAATGGCGAAGAGGAAGGGGAAAGGGGCGGGGCCAAGCAGATGACGTCATCAACATCTCAGAAGGATGAGGAAATGCATGGATGGGGCGGGGCCAAGATTAAGGGCAGTAAAGAAAAAAAAATCACAACACCACAAAGGGGCGGAGCCAACACATGACATATGAGAAGAGGGGCGTGGCCTGCTGGATGATGTCATCAACATTTTAGAAGGAGGAGGAAATACATCTTGAGATATGAAGGGGCGGGGACGTGTGATGATGTCACAGGGGGCGGGGCCAACATGGGGAAACACGAAGTAAAAGGGGCGGAGAAAAGGTGTAAAAATAGAAAGGGGTGGGGCCAACAGAGATGTTAAGTGATAAGGGGGAAAAGGGGGCGGAGCTAACATGTGGGACATGGAGATATAGGGGTGGGGCCTACTTAGACGTGGGCGGAGCCAAAAACGGGAAAAGGAATCGAACGGTGGGGGCGAAAAACCAAAAAGGGGCAGAGTCAATGTGATGACATCATAGGAGAGGAGAAAAGGTGAGAACGACGGAAAGGGGCGGGGCCAACACAGGAAATACTGAGTGAAAAGGGTGGAGTCAAGAAGGCAAGGGTTTAGGAGGACAGGTGGGGCGGAGCCCATGGGATGACGTCATAGTGGGCGGAGCCAACATGGGGTATGCAAATTGAAAGGGGCGGGGCCTTTATTAGATGGTATGGAGCCAGCATGGGGAACAGGAAAAGACAGAAGTGGGGGGGAGTCAACAGGATGACATCATAGGGGGTGGAGAAAAGGTTTAACAGCAAAAAGGGGCGGGGCCAACACAGGAAATACTTGATAAGAGGGGAAAGGGGCGGAGCCAAGATGGGAAAACTGGTAAAAGGGGCGGTGACGATGGAAGGCGGATAGAGGCGGAGTCAGAAAGGTTTACAAGGAAAAGGGGAGTGGCTAAGAGGAGAAATACAAAAAAAGGGGCGTGGCCAGGGCTCACCGGGTGCAGGCCTTGCTCTCCTCGGTGGGCAGCACCCCCATGTGGACGCAGCGCAGGTGGTCCACCTTCTGGGCGTCAGGCGGCGGGGAGGAGCCGCCGGCGCAGGGGGCGGGGCAGCGGCCGAAGGCGAGGCGCAACGGGAGGCGCGCGGCCTGCAGGCGCACCGTGACGCCGCGGCCGGCCGGCAGCCAGTCCAGCTGCGGCACCAGCAGCTGGCTGGGCAGCAGGCAGCACTCGTCCAGCAGGGAGTCGTCCGGCTCCTGGGGGGGGGCGTCGTCCCGCGCTGAGGCGCGCACGCGCACACACACACACACACACACACAGAAACACAAACAGAAAAGTAAGAACTTTCTTCCCTTTTGTTTCATCTAAAAAAAAAAACACTACAAACATAAAATTGAGGGGAAAAAAAAGTAAAAAAATAAACCCAAAAAACTAATTCCAATGTGTTTTTATAAAAATAAAGAAAAAAAAGAAAACAATAAGCAAAATTAAGATTTAAAAATTTTAATTAAAAAAGACAAGTAAATTATTCCCATTTTTTAAATAAAAGTCAATAAAATCAAAAAATTAAATAAACAAAATTAATTGAAAAAAAATGTAAAAAAAACCACAAAGAAATTAATTCTAATTTTTTGAATAAAAATCAATAAAAATAAAATAAAAATAAAATGAAGGGAAAAAAATGTAATAAAAAACAAAAAAAAACTAATTCTTATTTCTTTAAATGAAATTTAATAAAATTAAAAAATAAACAAAATAAGGGAAAAAAGTAATAAAAAAAACTAATTCTAATTTTTTAAACAAAATTCAATAGAAATAAAATAAACATAAAATGATGAGAAGAAATATAATAACAAAATAAAAAAACTAATTCTAATTTCTTTAAACAGGAGTCAATAAAAATAAAAAAATAAAAACACATAAAATTTAGGGAAAAAACTACTAAAAACAAAAAAGAAACACATTTCAAATTTTTAAATGAAAGTGAAAAAAAAAAAAAAAATCATAAAATTTAGGGTGGAAAAGGTAATAAAAAAGAAAATAATTCAAAAATTTTTGATAAAAATAAATTAAAAAAAACATAACACGCAAAATTAAGGGAAAACGTCATAAAAAACAAAAAAGAAAGTAATTCAAAACTTTTTTCAATAAAAATTAAATAAGCATGAAATTAAGGGAAAAATTGTAATAAAAATACAAAAAAACTAATTCTACTTAAAAAAAAAAAAAATCCATTAAATAAAAAAAATACACATAAAAATTAAGGGGAAAATGTAATGAAGAAAATAGAAAAAGAAACTAATTCCAATTTTAATAATAAAAAAATAAAAAAAATTAAGTAATAGAAAAAAAAATAATTCTAATTATTAAAATAATAATCGATTGAAAATAAATTACATAAGCATAAAATTAAGAGAAAAAATGTAATTACAAAACAATAAAATATAAAATAATTCAAATTTTATTAAAAAAATGAAATAAACAAAATCAAGAAAAAAACTAAGAAAAAAATACAAAAAGAAACTAATTCCAATTTCTTAAAAAAAATAAAAATTGAAATAAAAAGAAACTCTTAACTGCGCTTAAAAGTGCTGTAATTAATAAGCATTAAAAATAAAATGATTAATACATAAACAAAAAGAATGACCATACAAAAATAAAAACAAAAATTAAAATAAAAAATATAAATATAGATAAAATAAAGCAAACACAATAAATAATTTAAAACCAATGGTAAAATATAAAAGGAAGAAACTGCCGTAAAAAAAGCTGAATCAGAATTTTTCATTTTTTTTTCAATCATTTTTTTTCATTTAATAAAATAAATGAAATTAAAAAAAAAATTATGAATAAAAAAATATATGCAAATAGAAAATTCAAATAAAAATATAAATAAAATAATATAAAAAAAAAGGTGAAAATGAAAATAAAAAAACAAAATAAAAAATGTAAAAGAAACTCTTAACTGCGCTTAAAAGTGCTGTAATTAATAAGCTTTAAAAATAAAATGTTTAATATATAAACAAAAAGAATAACCATACAAAAATAAAAACAAAAATTAAAATAAAAAATATAAATATAAATAAAATAAAGTAAACACAATAAATAATTTAAAACCAATGGTAAAATATAAAAGGAAGAAACTGCCGTAAAAAAAGCTGAATAAGAATTTTTCATTTTTTTTCAATCGTTTTTTTTCATTTAATAAAATAAATGAAATTAAAAAAAGAATTATGAATAAAAAATATATGCAAATAGAAAATTCAAATAAAAATATAAATAAAATAATATAAACAAAAATATTAAAATCAAAACAAAAAACAAAATAAAAATGTTTGAAAATATGAATAAAATAAGTAAAAAATTACAAATAACATAAACAAATTAAAATAAGAATAAAATAAAAAGTATAAAAAGAGAGGGATCCTCACCGCAGAGCCAGAGCTTGGTGAGCAGGCGGAACAGCAGCAGCAGGCTGTCCTGGGTGTCGGAGGTGGCGGTGAAGACGGGGAGGCAGCCGGGCTTCAGCAGCCCCCAGATGCGGATCATGACCAGCATTTCTCTCAGGAGCCCCAGGGAGGCGCCGTCGCGCAGGAAGCCCGAGCCGGGCCGCGCCGTGGTCGCCGTCGCCCCCTGCTGGTGCTGCTGCGGCAGCGAGGCCAGCAGGTGCAGCACGAAGTCCCCCAGCCACTGGATGAGCTGCTGCAGCGACTGCAGCGGCGGGCCGTCCAGCACGAACTCCTCCGTCTTCAGGTTCAGCATCACTTTGTCGATGTCTGGGGGGCGGGACCGGAGGAACCGGATCGGGTTACGGGGCAGTGTGGGCGGGGCCTCCTGTACTACTTAATATTATTATTTAGATATATTCTTAAATGTTTTTTTTTTTAATGATTATTAAATAACGTCAATTACATTTTCTTTAACCTTTATTTATTATTATTATTATTATTATTATTATTATTATTATATTATTATTTATTGTAATTTATTTATTTAACTGATTTTTTATTTATCTATTCATGAATTTAATTATGTATTGTTTATTTATTATTACTATTTAACTATTATCATTTTTATTTATCTATTTTAATTTTTTTAATTGTTTTTTATTATATTGTTTTATTTACTTATTTCATCTTTATTTATTTACATCTTTATTTGTAATTTCTTGTGTTACTTTTTTATTTTTGCATATTTCTGATTTTTATCTTCAATATTTTTTAAAAAAAAAAATTTTCCTCTTATTTTTTATTTCTCAATTTTTTTAAGTAACTAATTATTAATATGTTTTTTCCAGAATGTCTTTATTTCAAATTTCAATTATATTCTTAGACTTTTTTATTTTAATTACTTCATTTTTTCATATTTGTTATTATTTATCTTCATTATTTTTTTTTCTATTGTCTTTATTGTTATTATTTTGTTATGCTTTCATATTTGTTTATTTTTTATAATCAATTTGATCTTTTTTTTTATTATTGTTACATGTCTAAAGGGCAGATCGGGTTACGGTGTGGGTGGGGCTGTTTCCATGTTTCCATGGCAACGTTTAGTTACTGTCAAAAAATGTCAATTTATACATTATATTTGTTGCCAATATTTTTAGACTTTATGTTCAGTTATTGGGTATTTTTTCAAATAATAATAATTTTAATTTTTTTAAATAATTGTGTTATTTTATTAGCTTTATTGATATGTGTTTTTTTTTAATCAATTTTGGTCAGTATTTCATTATTTTTTTCTTCATCTTTTAATGTGTTTGTTTTGATTTTTTAATCATTACTTATTTGTTCAGTTGTTGCAAATTTTTTTGGTTTCATTTACTCATTTGATTTTTCTGATTTTCTGACTTATTTGATTCTTTTCATTTTGAATGTTTAATTATTCATTTTTAATTGTTGTTTGAAATATTATTTACATACCATTTTTCAAATTTACTTGGTTATTTTTTTTTCAAAATTTTATGTTTTTGTTTCCTCATTTTAATTTCTTATTTATGTTTACTTACTTATTTAGTATTTTTGTGTTTACTTTTTCACATGTTGGGGGTTTTTTTACTATTTTTTTAGTTTTTTTGCGTTTTTATTTCCTTATTTGATTTTTCTTCTCATTTTTATTGTTTATTTTTATGTTGTTTATTTACGTTTATTTAAATATTTTTATATACTACTGTTTTTTCTATTGAATTGATTTCTTTCTGTCAATTTTATTCATTATTTTTTTTATTCTTTAACGTATTGTATACGGCTTTTTTAATGTTTTTATTTCTATAACTGTTAACTTATGTATTTGTTTTTTAATTTATTTTTCTATTATTTCCTTTTTGTGTACATCGTGTGTTTTTAATTGATTTATTATTGTTATTGTTTATTTTTACTAATCTTTTTTTATTTATTGTTTTTTGTATTCACTTATTTTTTTCATAATTACTAATTTTTGTATACTTATTTATTATTTTTTTTATTTACAAATTTTGGCATGCTTATTTATTGATTCCTTTTTTATATGTTTTTATTTTTATTTTTTTTGTATTTTTACGATGATTTTCTTAACTATTGATCTGGTTACTTATTTATTTTGGATTTCTTTTTATTTTTCCTATTATTTTTATTGTATACTTATTTTTATTTTTATTATGTTTTTCACATTTTTTTCAAATTTTCTGTCACTTTTTTGTTTTTATTTCGTGAATTGATTAATCATTTTTATTGTTGACTTATTTTTTTGTAGTTTTTATGTATATTGTTTTTATTTAGAATTTTTTATTTTTAGTGTTTTTATTTCATTACCTGATTTTTCTTCCTATTTTTATTGTTAACTTATTTATTTCTTAATTTAATTTTTTAACATTCTAAATGTATTTGACTACTTCTGTCTATTTTTGTATTTCTGTAGTATATATTTCCTAACTGATTTTACCTATTTTGATTGTTTACTTGTTTTTATTTTTTTGTATTGTTTTTACCAACTTATTTATATTATTACTATTTCTGTTTTTATTCATTTCTTCAATTTTTCTTATTATTTTTCTTTCATTGACTCATTTTACTTTTTTATAGTAACTTTTATAACTCAATTAGTTTTTTTTCTATTTTTTTCAATTCCTTATTTTTTTTGTTTTATTATTTTTTTTATTGGTTTTCTATGTAATGCTTTCATTTTTTTTACTATTTAGTTACTTTTTTTGTTTTTATTAGTAATGATTTAATAACTTATTTATTTAGGGGATTTTTTTTTACATATTTTTAGTATTTTACTACTTTTTTCTGGTTTTTATTGTTTGTGCATTGACTTCTTTATACTTATTTTATATATTTACTTAATTTGTTGTATTTACATATTTCTGTGTATTTATTCATTCATTACTTTTACATTTACTGAGTTTTTCCTATTAATTTATTTTTTAGATTTACTTATTAATATTTACTAATTGTTGTATATTTATGACTTTATTCTTTTTAATTTACTGATTTTTTTCATATTTACTTTTTATATTTACAATTTTTTGTATATTTCTTCATTTATTTTTTAATACTTAATTTTTTCATATTTATTTTTTAGATTTACTTATTTTTAATATTTTTTTAATTACTGTATATTTACTCAATCATTATTTTTTATATTTACTGAATGTCTTATATTTATTCATTTATTCTGTATATTTACCAATTTCTGTACATTTTTTCATTTATTTTTTATATTTACTGAATTTTTTCACATTTATTTTTTATGTTTACTTATTTTTATATTTACAATGTTTTGTATATTTATTCATTTCTTTTTTAAATTTATTTTCTATATTTACTAATTTTTTAAAATTTATTCAGTTAATTTTTAAATGTAGCTTTTTTTTGTATATTTACTAAATTTAGTACATTCATTTATTATTTTGTATATTTACTGAATCTTTTCATATTTATTTATTCATTTTTTATTTTTTAGACATACTTATTTTTTGTATTTACTATTTTTGGTATATTTACTCATTTTTTTGTTTTCATATTTACTGAATTTTGCACATTTCTTTATTTTTTTCAAATTTTTTTGTATTTGTTCATTTATAATTTTTTGTACTTACTTAATTTTTTCATATTTATTTTTTAGATTTACTTATTTTTTATATTTTTTTTTATTTTTGTATATTTGTTCATTTATTTTTTTTCATATTTACTGCATTTTTCCATATTTATTTATTTTTAGTTTTTATATTTACTTACTTTTATATTTACGAATTTTTGTATATTTATTCATTTATCATTTTTTTTACATTTATTTTCCATATTTACAATTAGTTTTTAATTTTAGGTATTTTTTAAAAATAGCTTTTTTTGTATATTTACTACATGTAGTACATTCATTTGTATTTTTTTTATATTTACTGAATTTTTTCATTTATTTATTTATTCATTTTTTTATTTTTTAGATTTACTTATTGTTCATGTTTACTGAATTTTTCACATTTCTTTATTTGTTACATGTATAAATTTTTGAATATTTTTCCATTTATAATTTTTTATACTTACTCAATATTTTCATATTTTATTTTTTATACTTACTTAATTTTTATAAATATTTTTTTATTTTTGTATAGGGTTAGGGTTTATATTTACTGAATTTTTTTCATTTATTTATTTATTCATTTTTTTTATTTTTTAGATTTACTTATTGTTCATGTTTACTGAATTTTTCACATTTCTTTATTTTTTACATGTATAAATTTTTGAATATTTTTCCATTTATAATTTTTTATACTTACTCAATATTTTCATATTTTATTTTTTATACTTACTTAATTTTTATAAATATTTTTTTATTTTTGTATAGGGTTAGGGTTTATATTTACTGAATTTTTTTCATTTATTTATTTATTCATTTTTTTATTTTTTAGATTTACTTATTGTTCATGTTTACTGATTTTTTCACATTTCTTTATTTTTTACATGTATAAATTTTTGAATATATTTCCATTTATAATTTTTTATACTTACTCAATATTTTCATATTTTATTTTTTATACTTACTTAATTTTTATAAATATTTTTTTTTATTTTTGTATAGGGTTAGGGTTTATTTTTACTGAATTTTTTTCATTTATTTATTCATTTTTTTTATTTTTTAGATTTACTTATTGTTCATGTTTACTGAATTTTTCACATTTCTTTATTTTTTACATGTATAAATTTTTGAATATTTTTTCATTTATAAATTTTTATACTTACTCAATATTTTCATATTTTATTTTTTATACTTACTTAATTTTTATAAATATTTTTTTATTTTTGTATAGGGTTAGGGTTTATATTTACTGAATTTTTTTCATTTATTTATTTATTCATTTTTTTTATTTTTTAGATTTACTTATTGTTCATGTTTACTGAATTTTTCACATTTCTTTATTTTTTACATGTATAAATTTTTGAATATTTTTCCATTTATAATTTTTTATACTTACTCAATATTTTCATATTTTATTTTTTATACTTACTTAATTTTTATATATATATTTTTTATTTTTGTATAGGGTTAGGGTTTATATTTACTGAATTTTTTTCATTTATTTATTTATTCATTTTTTTTATTTTTTAGATTTACTTATTGTTCATGTTTACTGAATTTTTCACATTTCTTTATTTTTTACATGTATAAATTTTTTAATATTTTTTCATTTATAGTTTTTTATACTTACTTATTTTTTTATATATTTTTTTTTATTTTTGTATAGGGTTAGGGTTTATATTTACTGATTTTTTTAAATTTTTTTTATACTTACCAATTTCTGTGTAGTCATTTTCTGATTATTTGTTATATCTTCTATGTTTGCTAATTTTGATATATTTACTTATTTGTTGATTGATCTTTTCCTTGGTTTTGGTACTGACCGGTGTCGGTGTTCTTGGCGCAGATCTCGCTCAGCCGCTCGCCGGGGCTCTTGTCGGGCGCGGCGGGCGCGTGCGGCCGCAGCAGCGACTTGAGCGTGGCGCCCACCGCCATCAGCAGCAGCTTGGCGTGCAGGTCGGAGGCGCGCGGCGCGGCGGCGGCCGACAGCCGGCACAGCGAGGCCTTGGCGGCCACCACGCGCGCCGCCAGCACCTGCTGCAGCGCCTGGTTCTGCCGGGTGTACTCCTCGTGGAGGCGCTCGGCCAGCGGCGCCGCCGCCGCCGGCTGCACGTGCAGCAGCACGTCCCACCAGTCGTAGCCCGTCACCATGCAGTACTCCAGCAGCAGCAGCAGGTGGCGCAGCGCCGTGGACGGGTCCAGCACCTGGCCCATGGAGGGGGACACCCGCAGCATGTGGAGCTGTGGAGGAGGGGGAGAGGGGCCAGGGTTACCATGGCAACAGATTAGATAGAGGAGGCAGATCAAAGAGGAGGTTACTATAGCAACAGCTCAAAGAGGAGGAGGTTACTACAGCAACAGAACAAAGAGTTTACTTTAGCAACAGATGAAAGGGGAGGTTACTATAGCAACAGATCAAAGAGGTTACTGTAGCAACAGATCAGAGAGGTTACTATAGAAAAAGATTAGAGGTTACTATAGCAACAGACCAAAGATCATTATAGCGACAGATCAAAGAGGTTACTATAGCAACATATCAAAGGAGGTTACTATAGCAACAGATCAGAGGAGGTTACTATAGCAACAGATCAGAGGTTACTAGAGCAACACATCAGAGAGGAGGTTACTATAGCAACAGATATTAGAGGTTACTATAGCAACAGACAAAAGATCATTATAGTGACAGATCAAAGAGGTTACTATAGCAACATATCAGAGGAGGTTACTAGAGCAACAGATCAGAGGAGCTTACTAGAGCAACAGATCAAAGAGGAGGTTACTATAGCAACACATCAGAGAGGAGGTTACTATAGCAACAGATATTAGAGGTTACTATAGCAACAGACCAAAGATCATTATAGCGACAGATCAAAGAGGTTACTATAGCAACATATCAGAGGAGGTTACTATAGCAACAGATCAGAGGTTACTAGAGCAACACATCAGAGAGGAGGTTACTATAGCAACAGATATTAGAGGTTACTATAGCAACAGACAAAAGATCATTATAGTGACAGATCAAAGAGGTTACTATAGCAACATATCAGAGGAGGTTACTATAGCAACAGATCACAGGAGCTTACTAGAGCAACAGATCAAAGAGGAGGTTACTATAGCAACACATCAGAGAGGAGGTTACTATAGCAACAGATATTAGAGGTTACTATAGCAACAGACCAAAGATCATTATAGCGACAGATCAAAGAGGTTACTACAGCAACATATCAGAGGAGGTTACTATAGCAACACATCAGAGAGGAGGTTACTATAGCAACAGATCAGAGAAGACTAGAGCAACAGATTAAAGAGGTTACTATAGCAACAGACCAAAGATCATTATAGCGACAGATCAAAGAGGTTACTATAGCAACATATCAGAGGAGGTTACTATAGCAACACATCAGAGAGGAGGTTACTATAGCAACAGATCAGAGAAGATTAGAGCAACAGATCAAAGAGGTTATAATAGCAACAGATCAGAGAGGAGGTTACTATAGCAACAGATGGTTAGAGGTTACAACGGTTACTATGGCAACAGCACCTTCCCCTGGTTGTCCACTCCAGCCAGGGCCAGCGAGGTCCAGGAGAACTGCAGGGCCTTGAAGTGCGGCCCGGGTCCCGGTCCGGGTCCGGGTCCCGGCCGGGGCCTCTTGAGCAAGGGGGGCTCCTCGGAGGGGGGGCCGTAGTACACCCCCATGGTGTGCAGGGACAGGCGGTGCAGGATCTGGATGGAGCCGTCCTGGAAGGACAGCGCCAGGCCTGGACACACACAGAGGGGGCGGGGCTAAGTGAGTGGGAGGGGCTAGAAGACCATTAAATAATTAAAAAAAACAAAAAAAATATTTTAAAATACAAAAAAAGATAGTTTAAAAACAAGATATGACAATAATAAAAACAAATATTAACTAAGGGAACAAAAAAATTGAAAAAAAAAAAAGAATAAAAAAAATTAAAACTAAGGGGCGGGGCTAAGTTAGTGGGAGGGGCTACAAGACCATAAAAAAAAAAGAATTAAAAAAATTTAAACAAAGGGGCAGGGCTAAGCTAGTGGAAGCGGCTAGCGGACCATAAAATCACCAAAACAAAAAAACTTTAAAAAATAAAAATGTCAAATTAAGAATATGAAATAAGAAAGTAAAATTTACAGTAATAAATAATAAAAAAGGATAATTTAAATTCAAGAAAACAAAAAATAAAAAAAGAATTCAGATAGCCAAAAAAATAGAAACTAGCAATTAAAAAAATGCAATATTTAATGAAACTACTTCTGAAAATATTAGAAATAATCACAAAAAATGAAAATAATTAAAATATATTAAAACTATATACATCTTAAAATACATATAAATTAGGTTTTTGAATGTAATTACATATATGAAAAATTTTAAAATTTAAATAAAGCAAAATATTAAAATAAAACTATCACAAAAATGGAAAATAGCAAATCATTAAAAAATATTTAAGAAATAATTTAAAAAAGAGTATGTTGAGTGGGCAGGGCTTGAGGAGAAGAAGGGATTATCGCCAAATCAAGAAAATGATTAAAACTAAAAAAAATTCAAATAAAAGTTTGTTTATTAAATTAAAAAAATGTGATGTGACGAAAAGTTAAATAAAAAACATTTAAAAAGATAAAATTATAAAAAAAAAAGAAAAGAAGGTTATGTGGGTGGGGCTAGAAGACAACTGGGTGGGCGTGCAATAAAGGTTGTGTGGGCGGGGCTTAAGGAGGATATTCAGTTGGTGAGGAAATGGGATTATAAATAAAAAAGTATTAATTAATTAATAAAAATAAATAAAATAAATAAATAAAATAGAAATTAAAGAAAATAAAGTGTAAACACAAAATTTTAAAAATACACAAAAATAATTAAAAATAAATAAAAAATCATTTGTTACGGGACGATAAAGAAAAAAATGGCTGAAACTGAAAACATTAAATAGCATAAAAAATTACAAAAAACAAAAAAATAAAAAAAAATAAAAAGTATAATTAGAAATAGAACAATAAAAAAAAAGAATTAAAAATGAATGGAATTAAATAAAATAGGAAAAAATAATAAAAATTTAAGAAAAACAGATCTAAATAAAAATCAGAGATTGGGGGCGTGGTTAGAGGACGGAGTGGGCGGGGCCTGCTCTCACCCAGGCCGGGGCAGAACTTGGTGTCTGTCGCCACCTTGAGGTCGGTGTTTGAGATGGAGATGGGCAGTTTGGGCAGGGCCACGGCCGAGACCCGCTCCAGGTCCCCGGTGGTGGTCAGGATCCGCCACTTCAGGATGGTGGGCTGCTTCTCCCCCACTGGGGACAACAAACAAACAAACAAACAAACATTTAGATCAGCTGTTTTCTGGACCAGATCCAGGACTAGACCCAGACCCGGGTCGGTACTGACCCACGGGGGAGCGGTGCTGGAAGATGTTGTTGACTGGAAGTCCCTCCTTCCTCAGAGACCAGCACTCCACGATGCTGCCGCTCTGATTGGACGCACACAGCAGCACCTGCAACAGCAACCAGGAAGTGAATTGAACCCGTCTCCACGGTGACAGCATCAACACTGCAGGAACCAGGAAGTGGATTTAACTCATATCTATGGTTACAGCAGCAACCACGAAGTGTCTAACTCGTCTCTATGGGTATAGCATCAACCAGGAAGTGAATTTAACTCATCTCCATGGTTACAGCATCAACCAGGAAGCGAGATTAAACTCATCTACATAGTTACAACATCAACCAGGAAGTGAATTTAACTCATCTCTATGGTTATAGCATCAACCAGGAAGTGAATTTAACTCATCTCTATGGTTATAGCATCAACCAGGAAGTGAATTTAACTCCACAGCATCGACCAGGAAGTGAATTTAACTCATCTCCATGGTTATAGAATCAAACCAGGAAGTGAATTTGAACTCATTTCCATGGTTACAATATCAACCAGGAAGTGAATTTGAACTCATTTCCATGGTTACAATATCAACCAGGAAGTGAATATAACTCATCTCCATGGTGACAGCATCAACCAGGAAGTGAGTTTAAGTTGTCGCCATGATTGCGGTCTCCAGGAAGTGAATTTAACTCATCTCCATGGTTACAGCATCAACCAGGAATTGAATTTAACTCTACAGCAACAACCAGGAAGTTAATTTAACTCATCTCCATGGTTATAGCATCAACCAGGAAGTGAATTTAACTCTACAGCATCGACCAGGAAGTGAATTTAACTCATCTCCATGGTTATAGAATCAAACCAGGAAGTGAATTTGAACTCATTTCCATGGTTACAATATCAACCAGGAAGTGAATTTGAACTCATTTCCATGGTTACAATATCAACCAGGAAGTGAATATAACTCATCTCCATGGTGACAGCATCAACCAGGAAGTGAGTTTAAGTTGTCGCCATGATTGCGGTCTCCAGGAAGTGAATTTAACTCATCTCCATGGTTACAGCATCAACCAGGAATTGAATTTAACTCTACAGCAACAACCAGGAAGTTAATTTAACTCATCTCCATGGTTATAGCATCAACCAGGAAGTGAATTTAACTCATTTCTATAGTTACAGCGTGAACCAGGAAGTGAATTTAACTCTACAGCATCAACCAGGAAGTGAATTTAACTCATCTCCATGGTTATAGCATCAACCAGGAAGTGAAATTAACTCTCCAGCATCAACCAGGAAGTGAATTTAACTCTCCAGCATCAACCAGGAAGTGAATTTAACTCTACAGAATCAACCAGGAAGTGAATTTAACTCTACAGTATCGACCAGGAAGTGAATTTAACTCATTTCCATGGTTATAGAATCAAACCAGGAAGTGAATTTGAACTCATTTCCATGGTTACAATATCAACCAGGAAGTGAATGTAACTCATCTCCATGGTAACAGCATCAACCAGGAAGTGAGTTTAACTTGTTGCCATGATTACAGCATGAACCAGGAAGTGAATTTAACTCATTTCTATAGATACACCGTGAACCAGGAAGTGAATTTAACTCATCTCCATGTTTATAGCATCAACCAGGAATTGAATTTAACTCTACAGCCAACAACCAGGAAGTGATTTTAACTCATCTCCATGGTTACAGGAGCAAGCAGGAAGTGAATTTAACTCATCTACATGGTTACATCAGCAAGCAGGAAGTGAATTTAACTCATCTACATGGTTACATCAGCAACCAGGAAGTGAATTTAACTCATCTACATGGTTACAGCAGCAACCAGGAAGTGAATTTAACTCATCTATATGGTTACAGCATCAACCAGGAAGTGAATATAAACTCATCTCCATGGTTACAGCATCAACCAGGAAGTGAATTTAAACTCATCTCCGTGGTTACAGCTGCAACCAGGAAGTCAATTTAACTCATCTATATGGTTACAACAGCAACCAGGAAGTGAATTTAACTCATCTATATTTTTACAGCAGCAACCAGGAAGTGAATTTAACTCATCTACATGGTTACAGCAGCAACCAGGAAGTGAATCTGACTCATCTCCAATAGGGGTGTTTAAAAAAATCGATTCGGTGATATATCGCGATATGACGTCACGGGATTCTCGCATCGATTCAAAATACATCGATATCGATTTTTAATTATGTATTTACCCGGCAAATATCCATTGCGGCGTCTTTTTGTGTGCTGCACTTTTACTCCTGGCCACTAGTTGGCAGCACACCACACCAGGAGCTTTGCAGAGCCTCCAGTCTGCCAGAGGAAGAACAGCATCTCGCGAGAGCTATCCCGGGTGGTTTCTTTACACTACCGTCTCGCGGTAATTGGATCACACAACAGTCTCCCGTGGCGGAGGAAGTGGGAGACGCTCCGAGGAATATTTATAAAGCCGGAATCTGGACGCACTTTGGCTTTTACAACCAGGACGGAGGGACAGATAAGAGCCACGCCATTTGTAAAATGTGCTTTGCAAAAGTCAAATACCGCGGAAATACCACCAACCCACATGCATTTGAGCAGGATGTCCCCATGCAGGACACCCTGAGGGACCTGGACAGTGTGAGGGACAGGCTGCGTCCCCCCAGGAGTGTGAAGGAGCGTTGCCTCCTCAGCAGGTCCTTCCTCCCTGCTGCCGTCAGATTCTACAGCCAGCACTGCTCCAACCAGTCCAAACACACACCACACAGTTCTAAATGACACTCCTGTGTATTTGTCTTTTCATCTCTCTCACATTTTTCTATAATATTGTGCATGTGTCTGTCCTATATGTATATTTAAATAATATGTAACTCATATCTGTTATTAATATTATAGTTTACATATGTCTTCTGTCTTAAATGTATATTTAATTTATATTTGATTTATATCTGTTAGTGTATATCTGTTATTTCTTTATATCTGTCTGAAACTTATATTTAAACTATATTTAAATTATGTCATTTAGTTTGTATCTGTTATTTAATTATATTTATCCTAAATTTATAGTTAATTTTTCTATGTATGGTTGGACCTTGTAAATTCTCATATTTTGCATTTCTTTTTTTTTTCCTCATTGCAATTTCCCCCTGTGAGACAAATAAAGGAATTTCAAATCAATTCAGTTCAATGTTTTACAATGATTGCACTTTATTTTCTCAAAACATGTTACATTATTGAAGGTATATGTAGCCTTTATTTTTATTTACTGTTTAAATGAAAAAGTAGCCTGCAACTTGCTTGCTGTTAAATATAGTTGCTTGAATGCTTCTGTTGCATTTGGGATGATTAAAATGTGTTTCATACAAGTTTTCTCATGAAGTACTACTAGTTTACAAATTTATTGTTCCTAAAGTATCGCAATAATCGTCATGAACATTGGTATCGGGATATATCGGGATATATCGAATCGTGACCCATGAATCGTGATACGAATCATATCGCCAGATACTAGGCGATACACACCACTAATCTCCAAGGTTACAGCTGCAACCAAGAAGTCAATTTAACTCTACAGCATCGACCAGGAAGTGAATTTAACTCATCTCCATGGTTATAGCAGCAACCAGGAAGTGAATTTAACTAATCTCCATGGTTACAGCATCAACACAACCAGGAAGTGAGTTTAACTCAGCGACTGGAACAGGAACCAGGAAGTGTATTTGACAGCATCGTGCGGTTGCCGTGGCGACCGACCTGCTCGGAGTTCTCCCGGGTCAGGAACTTGAGGTGGGTGACGGCCGGGTACTTGTCGCGCCGCAGCGGGTCGCTGGTGCAGCGCAGGAAGAGCGACGGCAGCAGCTCCGTGTCGATGCGGCACTTCTCGCTCACCACGCTCACCACCACCTGCAGGGGGGGGGCGGAGTCATGATGTCACTGTAGTGGCAATGGGGATTACATCACTGGATAGAGGGGAAGGATGCTGCACTGAGGGGGCGGGGCTTGACTGTATAGGACTGAACTGAGGGGGCGGGGCTGCACTCTATAGGACTGGGTTGAGGAGGAGGGACCTAATATTACAGGACTTGGGGGCGTGGCCTACTCTTATAGTAGTCAACTTAGTGGGTGGAGTCTAATATACTTTAACTTGACTGAGGGGGCGTGGCTTCATCTTGTAGCAAATCCTGTAGATAATTAATAAAGGGGTGTGGCCTCACCTTATACAACATTAAAAGGGGCGTGGCCTCAACTTAAATAATATTAAAGGGGCGTGGTTTTATCTAGTAGAACATGAATAAAGGGGCGTGGTCTGTCTCATCTTGTAGAACATTAAAAGGGTGTGGTTTTATTTAGTAAAACCTGAATGAAGGGGCGTGGCCTCATCTTGTAGAACAATAAAGGGGCGTGGCCTCATCTTGTATAACCTGAATAAAGGGGCGTGGCCTCGTCTTGTGGAAGCTGAATGAAGGGGCGTGGCCTCATCTTGTAGAACATGAAAGGGGCGTGGCCTCATGTTTGAGAACATAACTTTGGGGCGGGGCCTCCTCCTTAACACCATAACTAAAGGGGCGTGGCCTCATCTTGAAGAACTGTCCTAAGGTGGTGAGACCTCATCTTATGAATATGAACTAAGTGGGCGTGGCCTCCGGAATCAGACAGTCGGTGTCGTCTGTATAGAATCAGACAGTGGGTGTGGCCTTTAGAGAATCAGAAAGTGGGCGTGGCCTCCTCACCTTGTAGAACTGGACGGGCGAGGAGGCGGAGCCGTCGGTGGCGGCCACCACGATGTTGCCGCCGCCGGTGAAGGCGATGTCGGCCAGCGCCACGCGGCCCCGCAGGCGGCACAGGCTCTCGCTGGCCGTCAGCAGGGGGGCGGGGCCCCCGGCGGCCCCACCCCCGGGCTTCAGCAGCGCCACGGCGACCAGGCCGCTGGCCGTCACCGCCAGCCAGCCCTCCATCGGCTTCCCGCCGAACAGCGTCAGCGACGGCGAGAACTTCACCCGAGAGAACTTCTCCCCGAAGTTAGTGGAGCCCGACTGCAGGGGGGCGGGGCCGCGGGGAGGGGGCGGGGCCACAGGGTTAGAGGGGGAGGAGAGGAGTTAGAGAGAGAGAGAGGGGGAGGAGTCAGAGGATCAAAGACTCAATGAGGGTCAAAGACTAGAGACTCAGATCAAAGACTAAAGACTTGGATCAAAGACTGAAGACTAAAGACTTGGATCAAAGACTAAAGACTTGGATCAAAGACTAAAGACTAAAGATTTGGATCAAAGACTAAAGACTTGGATCAAAGACTGAAGACTAAAGACTCGGATCAAAGACTAAAGACTTGGATCAAAGACTGAAGACTAAAGACTTGGATCAAAGACTAAAGACTTTGATCAAAGACTGAAGACTGAAGACATGGATCAAAGACTAAAGACTAAAGACTTGGATCAAAGACTAAAGACTAAAGATTTGGATCAAAGACTAAAGACTAAAGACTTGGATCAAAGACTAAAGACCAAAAACTTGGATCAATGACTACAGAATTAAGACTTGGATCACAGACTAAAGACTTGGATCAAAGACTAAAGACTTGGATCAAAGCCTGGAGACTGGGAACAAAGACTAAACACTAAAGACTTGGATCAAAGACTGAAGACTTGGATCAAAGACTAAAGACTGAAGACATGAATCAAAGACTCAAGACTTGATCAAAGACTAAAGACTAAAGACTTGGATCAAAGACTAAAGACTAAAGACTTGGATCAAAGACTTATGACTTTGATCAAAGATTAAAGACTGAAGACGTGAATCAAAGACTAAAGCCTAAAGACTTGTATCAAAGACTAAAGACTGAAGACATGAATCAAAGACTGAAGACTTGATCAAAGACTAAAGAATTTGATCAAAGACTAAAGACTTGGATCAATGACTAAAGACTAAAGACTTGGATCAAAGACTTAAGCCTTTGATCAAAGACTAAAGACTGAAGACTTGGATCATTGACTAAAGACTGAAGATTTGGATCAAAGACTAAAGACTACAGACTTTGATCAAAAACTAAAGACTGAAGACTTTGATCAAAGACTTAAGACTAAAGACTTGGATCAAAGAATCAAAACTTGTACCAAAGACTAAAGACTGAAGACTTGGATCAAAGACTGAAGACTTGGATGAAAGACTAAAGACTAAAGACTTGGATCAAAGACTAAAGACTAAGGCCGAATCCCATTTCACCCCTTAGCCCTTCCCCTTGGCCCTTCCCCTTAGCCCTCCGCCTATGAAACGGAGTGCTAAGGGGTAGGGGAGAAAGTCAACCCCTCCGAATTGGGACACCCCTCCGACAATCGCGTACGTCATCAGTAGTCGCCGCTGCCGATGATGTAGGCAGATGCGACAATTATCTGCCGAAGAAGAATGTTTTTCTTACATTTTAAAACTTTATTAATTGACAAAATACTGACATTTATGAACGTCTTTCGTTGCGGACGCCGCCATCTTGCCGATCTTGGAAGGCTTTCTGAGAAATCTGTCATCCAGTGGCGATGGTGGCGAGGGGCGCTTGTTTTGTTCGCCTGGACCGTGGGGTTAGTTCACTTCCGCATTGGCGGGGGCGCTCGTTTCCCACCCGCGCATTCCAGGCGGGCCGTGTTGAAGAAACCAGTTTATTGAAAATAATCGTCTATCTGTTGGGTTTGGAATGCGCCTGGAATGCGCGGGTGTGGAAACGATCACTCCCGTCAATGCGGAAGTGAATTCACCCCGCCCGCCAGGCATGACCTAGGCTGAAAGAACAAGCGCCCCTCGCCATCGGCCGATACCCCTCCGTTTGGAGTGTGCCTCTCGAGAATCTCCTTTTGGAGGGGTGACTGGCCCTCTTTCTTGGCCCTACCCCTCCGTCATAATGACAATTGGGACACTCCTACCCCTCCACGTGAACGCGCAAAACGAGGGGAAGGGCCAAGGGGAAGGGCTAAGGGGTGAAATGGGATTCAGCCTAAAGACTCAGATCAAAGACTAGAGACTAGAAACTAGAATCAAAGACTGGAGACTGGGGTCAAAGCCTGGGGTCCGACCGGTTGCCGCGGCGACGCACCATCTCCACGTGCAGCGCCAGCTTGACGCCGTTGTGCAGCCAGCTGAGCGCCACCACGGGGTCACCGTCCACGCTGCTGCTGAGCTCGCTGTGCCAGCGGTTCACCAGGTGCTCCTGCATGGCCCAGCACTTCACCAGGCCGTCGGCGTCGGCCGACAGCAGCCGGGAACCTGAATGACGGCATAACACAACACTAAATTTAATTAAATAAATAAAAAAAAATATTTTAAAACGGAAAAATCGCAAAATTTCAATATATTAAAAAGTAAAAAAAGAAAAGAAAAATAAAAGAAAAAATTACAATATTAATACAAATTTAAAAAAAAATAATAAGAAAATTAAAAATAAGACAACTCGACGAGGCCATCGGCGTTGGCCGACAGCAGCCAGGAACCTGAATGACGGCATAACACAACACTAAATTTAATTAAATAAATAAAAAAAATATTTTAAAATGGAAAAATCGCAAAATTTCAATATATTAAAAAGTAAAAAAATAAAAGAAAAATAAAAGAAAAAATTACAATATTAATACAAATTAAAAAAAAAAATAAGAAAATTAAAAATAAGACAACTCGACGAGGCCATCGGCTTTGGCCGACAGCAGCCGGGAACCTGAATGACGGCATAACACAAGACTAAATTTAATTAAGTAAATTAAAAAAATATTTTAAAATTGAAAAATTGCAAAATTTCAATATATTAAAAAGTAAAAAAATAAAAGAAAAATAAAAGAAAAAATTACGATATTAATAAAAATGTAAAAAAAATAATAAGAAAATTAAAAATAAGACAACTCGACGAGGCCATCGGCTTTGGCCGACAGCAGCCGGGAACCTGGATGACGGCATAACACAACACTAAATTTAATTAAATAAATAAAAAAAAATATTTTAAAATTGAAAATTGCAAAATTCCAATATACTAAAAAATTAAAAAATAAATACAAAATAAAAGAGAAAATTTAAAAAATTAATAAAAATAAAAAACAAAAAAAAAACAAAAAAAAAAAAACAAATAACATTAAAAAAGAAGAAAACTTGACGAGGCCATCGGCTTTGGCCAACAGCAGCCCCGGAACCTGAATGACGGCATAACACAACACAAAATATAATAGATAAAATTGAAAATCACAAAATTTCAATATATTAAAAAATAGAAAAAAAATACAAAATAAAAGACAAAATGTACATAATTAATAAAAATAATAACAAAAAATAAATAAAATAATTAAAATTAAAAAAAGAAGAAAACTCGACGAGGCCGTCGGCGTCGGCCGACAGCAGGCGGGAACCTGGATGACGGCATAACACAACACAACGGGAAATGTAAAAAAAAATATATCATTAAAAAAAATTAATGAACAAATAAGGTAAAAATATTAATGAATAATTAAGTAAAAACTTAGTAAATTAATTTAAAAAAATAAAAAAATAATGGTCAAACAAATAATAATTAAGTAAAAACTCAATAAATAAAATAACAAAATTAGCGAAAAAGTAAAATAAAAAATAGTGAATAATTAAGGAAAAACTTAGTAAATATATAAATAAAAAATAATGAATAATTAAGGAAAAACTTAATAAATAAATAAATAAATGAATATTCAAGTAATAACTTAATGAATAAATAAATTAAAAGTAAAAAATTAATTAAGTAAACTTACTAAATAAATTAAATAAAAATTAATGAACAAATAAACACACTAATGAATTATTAAATACATATGCAATACATACATGAATTAATTAATTAAAAATGGACCCAAATAAAAATAATTAAATAAAAACCTAATAAATAAGTAAAATAAGTAATGAATGAATAATTTAATTAAAGCTTAATAAATAAATAAATAAATAAATAAATAAAATTAATGGACCAAAAACAAGATTTAGTAAAAAATTAACAAACAAATAAAATAACAAAACGAATGAAAAAGGAAAATAAAAAATATCAAAATTAATGAAAATGCAAAATACAATTAATGGATAATTAATCAAATATTAATAAATAAATAAGATAACCAAATAATGAATAATTAAGTAAAAACTTGATAAATAAATAAATAAATAAATAAATAACTAAAATTAATGGACCAACAACAAGATTAAGCAAAAACTTAAATAAAATAACAAAACTAATGATAAATGAAAATAAAAAATAATGAATAATTAAGTAAAAACTTAAAAAATAAATAAATAAATTTAATAAAAAAATGGACCACAAAAAAGAATAACTAAGTAAAACCTAATAAATAAATAAAATATCAAAATTAATGAAAATGTAAAATAAAAATTAATGAATAATTAATTAAAAACTTAATAAATAAATAAATAAATAAAGTTAATGGACCAAAAACAAGATTAAGTAAAAACTTAATAAATACCAAAACTGATGAAAAAGGAAAATAAAAAAAATAATGAACAATTAAGTAAAAACTTAATATATTAATAAAATACCAAAATTAATGAAAATGTAAAATAAATCATTAATGAATAATTAATTAAAAATGAATAAATAAATGAAACAAAAAATATTGAATAATTAAGGAAAAACTTATTGAGTAAATAAATAAATAAATAAATAAATAAATAAAATGACCAAAAACAAGATTAAGTAAAAACTTTATAAATAAAATAATAAATCTAATGAAAAAGGAAAATAAAAAATAGTGAATAATTAATTCAAAATTTATAAATAAAATAAAAAAATAATGAATAATTAAGTAACACCTTACTAAATAAATAACATAAAAATTAATGACCAAATAAAGTAAACACATTAATGAATAATTAAGTAAAAATGTAATAAATAAATAAATAAATAAATAAATAAAATTAATGGACCAAAAACAAGATTAAGTAGAAACTTAATAAATAAATTTAAAAAAATAAATAAATAAAACAAAATTAATGAAAAATTAAAATAAAAAATTAATGAATACTTAAGTGAAAACTTTACGTAAATAGATACAAT